>NW_017670480.1:509534-517080 GCF_001879085.1 Nicotiana attenuata
ATTACATGACGTTAAGGTCCTATAAGCAGGAGTTTTTAGATGACTTGTATCATAATTAAACGTTAAACCCTATAGGCATGGTATCTAGGTGACTTGAATCAGAAACATCGAACCATCTTATGTACAATATTTCTAGTGAAAAAATAAAAGTCCTAAAGTCATGATATCTACCCTTTATTGATGCAAGAAAGTAAAACCCCTCCCACACTCTTTTACTAGATTCCCCGAGTTCTATACAAGTTATTACAACCCAATGAATCAACTGAAATAATAAAAATACATCAAAAACTAACAGCTAAATCCAAGCAGCCTAATTCAATCTTAATGTCCAATAATATGTATTTAACCAACTCCGGGGTCCAGATCTCCAAAGCCTTCTCATTATCCAGGGTGTTTCAAAGTTTCAAGGAACCTCGGGGATTCCAGGCATTGCTTACACCCAGGATGCCATTATGAACAGGATGGTGCAGTGTGGAATAGCCAGCCCTCAGGCATCCAAGTTCAGAGGGAGCTCAGGGGTCCCAAAGCATGGCTTGCAAGAGAGGGGCAGAACTTATAGCTAGGAGTAAGTGCAAAGTGAAAGGGAATTAAGGGGGCCATGACAAGTGGTGGTCATACCTAGCCATAAGGTAGGCTGGCACACCCCTGACCACTTGCTAGATGAACAAGTTAGGAGCAGACCTTTTGATGGTCAGACAAAGGTCTGGATAGTGATTAGGACACTATCAGACCTAAGTCAAGGCTCAAGCACATAATGGGGAGAATGGGAAGTGGGAATTGATTGAGTTAAGGAGTTCAATGAACCCAGTTCAGGATCATAGACAACAATATTGGGGTGCTGCTATGCCCTGAATAATAAACTCACATACAAAGGGGTAAAAGGGGTAAGGGAATTCATAAAACATCATATTCACAACAAACAAACAACTGCACAGATTATTTAAATGCTGGACTGTAAGAGAAGGGGAAACACGTTATAATATGCTAGAAAACATGTGGACAGAATTAAACACATTGTTCTTGGGGCGTATAAACTAATTGAAACATACCGGTATAGAAGTAAAGAATGCAGAAGAAAGCGAGCAAAGTCCACAGCAGTGTGAGTATCAGAAAGAGAGAATTTAAGTGAAAGGGAATTGTGAACTCAGATGGTATTCTGTGTTCGTGTGTAAAAGTGTAGAAGGGTAGCCTCTTTTATAGTGTAGAGAAGCAAACAAGAAAGGTAAGAAAACCCTTTTAAAAAAAATTAGTCTCAAATATTCTCCCTTTAGTCAAGGGATTTAGTTTCAAACGGAAAAGTGTAAACAAGGAAAGGAAATTTGAATAAAATCCTTCACAGTAGCATAAGAAGGGAAAATACACGAGTTAATATTTAAGGAAAGGTTTCAATAGTACTTGATTTGTAAAGAGAAAGGAAAGGGAATCAATCAAACAATTAACAAAATCAAAGTACTAAGTTTAAATCGAATGAACCAAACCAGAAATAGGTAAAGAGGGCTTAACCAAAGAAAATCAGTGGCAATCAATAAAGACCCTATCAAAGGGATCCAAAATCAATCAAGCAATCACCAAAAACCTTGGAAGAGGAGCTTCTTGCATATAAAGCAAACAATTCATACAGAAGAGTTTAACATTGAAGTGTTTAGAATCGTAAACAAAAGAATACGAGTTCAACCAGAGACTCATAGTGAGTCTGAAGGTACAGGGTCCCCAAAGTGGAACCCTAATTCAATTTACCAAGAAAACCCCCCAAATTCTAGGGTTTCCCCATCGAATCAAACACAGAAACGAGAAGGCAAGTGAACAGACTCAAGGAGTCTCATGAGAATCAGGCAAATACAATGGCGGGCTTGAAACAATCAAAGAAAGGAAACCACTTTAAGGCATGAAGAACATGCTTAGAAAAACTTTGGCATTTAAGAAAACATGCTTAACAAGAACACGGACATAGTTCAAGAAAGCAAAACATCAAGAAACTCAGTAGTAAATATGCATGGTAGAAGAGTGAGAAAAACAGACTAATCATGTGAGCATACATATAAAAGTAGAAAGACAATACATGCGTAATAGAGGAGGAAAACATATGAGCATAATACAGACAAACATCTAAAAGAAAAGAACAACAAGAATCGAAAGACTTTCAAAAACCCTAATTTTGAAAAACCAACGATTTTGAAAAGGAAATTTGAGGAAAACACTCAAAACGTCAAATATAGCATAGGTTCAACACAGATCTAGGCAAATAAACAAAGAAAGAACCTCGAATAGCTTAGGGTTTCTGAGAAACCCTAGAAATGAGAAGGCGTGGAAAGGGTCTGGTCTCGAACAGATCTGAGCCATAACTAGGCTCTTAAAGCTCGAACACACCGGGACATGGCCGGAGAAGCCATAGAACCACAGATCTACAACAGATCTGAACGGACTTTATCGAGGTCAGGCCTCAAAATCTCGAAAACAACCACGGTTTGGGGGAAAGGAAGGTAAGCACAGGATGTCCATGGCCGGAGAAGCCATGGACTCTGATGAGATTGCTCGGAGAAGATGGCGGAGGCGATTGGGGTTTCGAGTGCTAGGGAGAGTTTGAGAGAAGGAGAGAGTTTGGGGGTGACTGTCTGAGAGAAATGAGGGTTAGGGTTAGGTCGTTTGGAATTAAAAAGGAAAGGGTTATTTGTGGCTGTTGATCAAAAGGATCAACGACCTGGATTTAAAAGGATCCCGGGCGGGTTTAGTTTAATGGGTCAGGGGTTGGGTTAAATTGGAATTGGGATGGCCCAATTGGGCATTAGGAATGGGGCCAATTGGGTTTAAGATTAAAATGAAACTGAGGCTATAATTGAAATGAAATGTGGCCAAAATTGAAATAGCCAGTTTTCCCCCTGTTATTTTATAAAAATAGTGAAAATAATTTTAAAAGAAAATTGAAGATGCTGAACCAATTAATAATACATATGTATTAATTTAAAAATATTAGAACTAATTTTACAATTATAAAACACTATTAATCGTAAAATAGGCTATAATTGCCTTTATATGCAATTAGCTTTAAGAATACCAAACAAATTTGTAAAAATATACAAAAAATTACCTTAATTATATTTGGTGTAAATATGAGAATAAAATAAGTTATTCACAAAAATGATAATTTTGGGAATAATTATTGGATTTTGTACTGTTAAAATAGACAATAAATTGACTTAAAATAAGGAAAAATACCAAAACTCTTGGGAATGCTTATATATGCATGCATATGCTATTTTGAAGATATTTTGAGTACATAAAAATTCTTAGGGAAAAATTGGGTATCAACAGCTGCCCCTCTTTACCCGGGAAGGATGAAAGAGTTGTCGGGTAAAGATATGATGGCCAATTTTGACCGGAAGTGGCGATTTTCAAAGAATTTGACCGAGCTCTGGTTTCTGAGCTGCCTACATATCCCTGGTTTTAGAGGAATCAGGCCGTATGTAGTTCAGGAACCATTGACGGAACATGCCGATGGAGATTCGAAAGGATGGGCGTGATGCTTTTGGAGAGGCAAGAGGTATTTGGGAAGCTGATCAACTGCGAGAATCGGAGCGGGACCGCTCCTGCTGAGACGGCCATTGTTAGCCGATGTACCTGCAAGTGAGCAATATAGGCGCATATTGTGCATAAACTAAAGCATGATGGAAGTTCCCGTCGGACCATGAATGCTGTCCTCGGACGGTTAGGATGACGTCCTCGGACCATGATGTCCTGGGCCATGAAGCGCAAAATTAAAGGATTCGCAGGCTATGAAATGACGTTCTCGGGCCATGATGATGGTGACTCCGAACCATGATGCCTTTGAATAATGATGTGCAAGATATAAAATGGGGTCCTCGGGCCATGGCATGGTGTTCTCGGGCTATGAAGATGATGCCTCCGAACGATGACACCTTTGGACAATTTGGCGATATTTCAGCCCATGAAATGCAAGGTTTGGCAGTATTTCAGCCGATGCAAAAACGTAAATGGCGATGTTTCAGCCGACAGAAGATTTAAACAAAACAGGCGATGTTTCAGCCGACAGAAGATTGAGATAAAGTTTGGCGATATTTCAGCCGATATGAAATAAAATGGCGATATTTCAGCCGATGTAACAAGTAAAATGGCGATATTTCAGCCGACAGAAATTTAAGTAAAGTTTGGCGATATTTCAGCCGATTGCAAGACATGAGGTGGCGATATTTCAGCCATGCAAGAAAGATAAAGTGGCGGTATTTCAGCTATGCAGGTGGAGGTAGAGCTTAACCTCGGAAGGCAGAAAGGTAGCCTTATGCAATGCAGGGAATGCAGGATGGAGACAACGCTTAGTCTCGGAAGGCAGAAAGGTAGCCTTATGCAATGCAGGAAATGCAGATGGAGACAACGCTTAGTCTCGGAAGGCAGAAGGGTAGCCTTATGCAATGCAAGAAATGCAGATGGAGACAACGCTTAGTCTCAGAAGGCATAAAGGTAGCCTTATGCAATGCAGGAATGCAGATGGAGACAATGCTTAGTCTCGTAAGGCAGAAAGGTAGCCTTATGTAATGCAAGAAATGCAGATGGAGACAACGCTTAGTCTCGGAAGGCAGAAAGGTAGCCTTATGCAATGCAGGAATGCAGATGGAGACAACGCTTAGTCTCGGAAGGCAGAAAGGTAGCCTTATGCAATGCAAGAATGCAGATGGAGACAACGCTTAGTCTCGGAAGGCAAAAAGGTAGCCTTATGCAATGAGATAAAAGCGGGTAGTAATAAAAGATTCTTAGCTGACAGATGGTAGCCGATTGTGATATTGCGGCTGCTGGGAAATATTGCGAGCGGACAGCAAAATGCGGGTAGGTGTGATGTCTCAATGCGATTGCGTAATATGTTTGTGACTCGGGCGCCTGCATCCAAAGAAAATTGTGAGTTTTGTCAAGGGGGAAAGGTTAGTTCGTTTTCCTTTGGCTTCCGGCATTGCGCATCGTTGGGGTAGCGTCCCTAAACAGTAGCAATTCGAACAATAATTATGCATGATTTTTAGTAAATATAACATAAGTAGAAAACGGTTATATTTAGATGAACCAACGACTGCAACGTGGTTCAAAACATTGCAACCTTTCTAGCTTCGGAATTTTGAGGGTCCTCCTCAAAATTCTGCCCCAGTTTACTAGGTTGGCACTTCTGACGGCTGCGCTGAATGACTGAAGAATCAACTTTAGAATTTTGAGGGTCCTCCTCAAAATTCTGCCCCAGTTTACTGAGGTGGCATCCCTGGCGATGAGTGGCTGAAGACTAACTTTGGAATTCTGAGGGCCCTCCTCAAAATTCTGCCCCAGTTCCAATAGTGGGGGTAAATGAAATTTTTACTAAATTGTGACCGAACCCATAGGGCTGCCTACGTATCCCCTCTTAAACGGGAATCAGGTCAGGCGTAGTTCAAATTACATCATAGAGAAATCATAGGTGATTACACATAATATCGTTTCACTGCATCTGAGTTGATTGGCTTTGGCCAGACTTCTCCATCCATTTCTGCAAGAATAAGGGCTCCTCCAGTTAGAACCCGGTGAACCATGTACGGACCCTGCCAGTTGGGAAAAGATGCGGGTTAGAACCAGGATAAATCTGTGCCTGTTTGATGCGGCAGGCTCGATAGGTCCGATAACATCCATTCCCCAGGCGGCAAATGGCCACGATGAGCTAGTTGCAGTAAGCTCGTTTGGAGGCACCTTTATCACGTCTGCATGTATCTGACAGCGATGGCATTTTGCGAACATATTGGATACCGTCTGTTTCCATAGTCATCCAAAAATACCTTGCTCGGAGTATCTTCCTTGCTAAGACAAAACCATTCATGTGTGGTCTGCATGTCCCTGCGTGCACTTCATCTAATAGTCTGGATGCCTCCTTTGCTTCGACACACCTTAGCAAACCTAAATCGGGAGTCCTCCTGTACAAGATTCCTCCGCTGTGAAAGAAGTTGTTGGATAATCTCCGAAGTGTGCGCTTCTGAGTGGCGTTGGCGAGTTCTGGATGCTCCCCTGTTGTTAAGTACCTTTTGATGTCGTGGAACCATGGCTTTCCGTCCGCTTCTTCCTCAACGTTGGCACAATAAGCTGGCTGATCATAAATTCTTACTGAAATTTGTGTCTGGATGTTGGATCATGGATGATAGGGTAGCTAGTGCGTCAGCAAACTCATTCTGAACCCTGGGGACATGCTGAAATTCGGTCTTTGTGAATCTTTTCCTTAACTCCTGTATGTGGTGCAAATAGGGAAGTATCTTAGAGTTTTTGGTGGCCCATTTTTCTCGGACTTGATGTATGAGCAGGCCTGAGTCCCCGATCACTAGTAGCTCTTGAATGTTCATGTCAATGGCCATCTTGAGTCCCAGGATGCAAGCTTTGTATTCGGCCATATTATTTGTGCAAGGGAACCTGAGTTTGGCGGATACCGGGTAATGCTGGCCGGTTTCTGATACTAGGACTGCCCCTATGCCAACTCCTTTAAAATTGGCGGCCCCGTCGAAAAACAACCTCCAACCCTCGTAGGATTCTGCAATATCTTCTCCTACAAAGGACACTTCTTCATCAGGAAAATACGTTTTCAGGGGTTCGTATTCTCCGCCGATAGGGTTCTCGGCGAGGTGATCTGCTATGGCCTGGCCCTTAACTGCTTTCTGAGTCACGTAAACAATGTCGAACTCACTCAACAAGATTTGCCACTTGGCGAGCTTGCCAGTGGGCATGGGTTTCTGAAAGATATACTTCAACGGGTCCATCCTGGATATGAGATAGGTAGTGTAGTCACAGAAATAATGCCTCAATTTCTGAGCTACCCAAGTTAGAGCACAACAAGTGCGTTCTAATAAGGAATACCGGGCCTCGTACGGGGTAAACTTCTTACTGAGATAGTAGATGGCCTGCTCCTTTCTTCCCGTTTCATCATGTTGCCCTAGAACACAACCGAACGCTTCATCCAAAACTACAAGATAAAGCAATAGGGGCCTTCCTGGCTCGGGCGGAACCAAGACTGGTGGCGTTGACAGGTATTCCTTAATTCTGTTGAAGGCTTTCTGACAATCGTCGGTCCATCTAGTAGCAGCGTCTTTCTTTAGCAATTTAAAAATGGGTTCACAAATGACTGTAGACTGGGCTATGAACCGACTGATATAGTTGAGTCTTCCCAAGAAACTCATCACGTCCTTCTTGTTCTTTGGCGGTGGCAATTCTTGGATGGCTTTGATCTTTGATGGGTCCAATTCTATTCCTCGACGGCTTACGATGAAACCCAGCAGTTTTCCGGCAGGAACCCCGAATGCACATTTGGCAGGATTCAATTTCAGATTGTACCTTCTCAGTCTGTTGAAGAATTTTCTCAGATCTTCCATATGATCAGCGGCTTTCTTGGATTTGACGATGACGTCGTCCACATATACTTCGATCTCCTTGTGTATCATGTCGTGAAAGATAGTAGTCATGGCTCTCATGTAGGTGGCGCCAGCATTCTTCAACCCAAATGGCATCATTTTGTAGCAATACATTCCCCACGGCGTGATGAAAG
>NW_017670480.1:518049-588052 GCF_001879085.1 Nicotiana attenuata
TTCATTCTTCTTTCTGAATCTATGTTCCTTTTGTTGCGTTGTTTTCGTTTGCAAGTCACTAGTCGTTGGTTCATCGTCAAGATAAGTAATAGTAATGCTGTATAAAATAGAGTAAATGATGGAGAAAATAATAAGCGAGATATATATAATAAAATGAAATGCTTTGAATGAATCTATAATTGTTTGAAACATCGGAGCTCTTTTTCGAAATAAAACATGATGCGGAAAGAAAATCAACTAGTAGAGTGAGCTAAAAATGAAATGCATGGTGCTTTTGTTTAGCCTTGCTACCCCGAAGCCTTCCGGGCCCTAACGGTCCTAATTGACCAATTGCTGTGGCGGTCTCCTTTGCTTGCGGCTTGTATGGAAGGGCCTTCCTCCCCCTCCTCCTCAAAAAGAACACAACAGTCCATATCATCATCCTCTAGGAACATATTCTTCATGGCCGCCAATGTTTTATCTTCTTCGGACCAATATATAGTATTTGCTGGCTTGAAGGTTTGATCCAGGCTAGGTATCGGAAAATCCAATGGATAGTAGGGGCCGCGCCATGGTGGCGACCAGTTCTGGAATTCTTCCCAAGTATAGCCGTACCCTAAGCCAAAAGTAGTGCCATGCTTTTTCAGTGGGATGGGCTCAGTGATCCCCTGGAGATTCTTGCCGAGTCCCTTTCCAGGTTCGTACCCACACCAATTTAAGATGCTTTCAATCTTGTTGTCCCACCATTTGTCTTTGTCCACAGTGTTGACCCTTTCGATGTGGTGGTATGTCACTCCGCCTATTCTCCTTCTGCCCCCGATCATTGGGATGGTCTGGCGACTATATATGGGATTACTACCTTCGCCACGAATGATCACTTCCTGGTGATTCCATTCGAATTTTACCGCCTGATGCAGGGTCGATGCTACAGCTCCGGCAGCGTGGATCCAGGGGCGTCCTAACAGCAAGTTGTAGGATGCCGGGACGTCTATTACTTGGAAGTCGACGTCGAACCACGTTGGCCCCATTTGCAAGCGCAGGCTAATTTCTCCAATAGTAGATCTCTGGGATCCATCGAAGGCTTTGACATTGATGGCCCCGTCTTTGATCTCATGTAGGCCTTTTCCCAGAGTTCTGAGAGTTACAAGTGGACATATGTTGAGGCTGGACCCTCCATCGATTAGGACTCTGGTGATGAAGTAATCTTCGCATTGCACGGTGATGTGCAGTGCCTTGTTGTGGCTCAAACCTTCTGGTGGCAACTCGTCTTCATGGAAGGTTATTTTATGGCTTTCCAGCACTTGCCCCACCATATTCGCCATTTCACCCCCGGTTATATTGCTGGGCACATAGGCTTCGCTCAGTATCTTCATTATGGCATTCTTGTGAGCGTCTCAACTTTGCAGCAAGGCAAGGATAGATATCTGTGCCGGCGTTTTGTTCAACTGTTCAGCGACCGAATATTCCTTAGCCTGTATTTTCCTCCAAAGGTCGTCGGGCCCAGTCTCAATGGGACGACCCGGAGCTTGCTTACTGGATTCGGCTAGGTGTTCTGGGGTGTAGACCCTCCCTGTTCTAGTCATTCCTGGTGCGGCAATCGCTTCTCCTGTCTTTGTCTTTCCTTTCCTCCTAGTTTCGGTAGTGTAATCCCAGGGTATGGCGTTTGAGTGAAACGGTGTTACGTCAATTATTACTACCGGAATAGGCATCCTTGGTGGTAACACAGCAACTTTAAAGGGTGTAGGTGTCTTCGGAACCCCAAATTCAACCTCGATCGGCCCAGACGCCTTTGTAGAAGGAGGCGCTTCAAATTCAAGTGGTACAGACATATTTACTTCGTCGTCCTTGGAGGGCTGATTCTGTACAATAATTGGGTTGAGGGTAACTGCCGGCTTTTTTGGTTCATCCCCTTCAGCAATCAAATCTATCGACCCTTTAAGGTCCCAATCATCCTCGACCTCAATCATATGAACGTCTCCACCTTTGTGGTCAGGCAGAGGGTTGTTGCGGACATTAGGAGCAGGCTCCTTTGCTACGATGACCTTGTTGTCGATCAGGGTCTGAATCTTATCTTTCAATGAACGACACTCGTCAAGGGTGTGTCCTTTCATGCCGGAGTGATACGCACAGGTCTTGTTGGGGTTGACCCACTGGGAGGGATTTTCTGGAGCATTGGCTGGGATGGGAGCGATGTAACCGGCGGCTTTAAGTCTTTCATATAGCTGGTCAATTAGTTCTACGATGGCTGTGTATTCTTTGGGAGGTTTTCGGTCGAACTTTGGTCTGGGCCTTGGAAAATTTTGGCGAGTGGGTGGTGACTGGTAGTGAGAGGGTTCAGTGTTATAAGCTTCGTAAACAGGTGCTGGTTGAGAGTATCTGGGTGAAGTGGGTTGATATGTGAGAGGTGGAGAGGACTGGTAAACGGGAGGTGGATAGGAAGGTGCGGATGCTTGGTAATTTGGGATAGGCTGATATGTAAGTGGAGGTGATGGGTAGGTGTGGTATTTTGGTGGTGACTTGGCTCCCTGTGCGATCATCACGGCACTTACATCATTCTTCTTGGAAGCGCCACCAGTTTGTAAGCTTTATTGGTGGCTTGCAATGCTTCAAGATTTGTTACCATACCATTCTTGATGCCCTCTTCAATCATTTCTCCGAGTTTGATGATGTCAGAGAACTTTTGACCCTCGATTAGCATCAACCTTTCATAATATTGGGGATCCTGAGCCCGGACGAAGAACCTATTCATTTGTTCTTCTTCCAGGGTCGGCCTGACCTTGGCAGCTTCTGACCTCCAACGAGTAGCATACTCGCGGAATGTTTCGGTGGGCTTCTTCTTCAAATTCTGTATGTAGAACACATTCAGGGCGTTCTCGGTATTGAACTGAAATCTATCCATGAAGTCCGATGCCATGCCTACCCAACTCGTCCATTTCCTGGGGTCCTGACTGATATACCAGGATAGGTGCATCTCCCTTCAAGCTCCTCATGAAGAGCTTCATGCGGATTTTCTCATCTCTTCCAACCCCAACTAACTTGTCGCAATAGGTCCTCAGGTGAACTCTGGGATCTCCGGATCCATCAAACATTTCGAACTTGGGAGGTTCGTACCCCTCCGGAAGTTCAACGTCTGGTTGAATGCACAAGTCTTCATAGTTCAGCCCATCAATGCCTTTGCTACCTTCGACACCCTGGACCCGACTGGTTAACTTCTTGAGCTCGGCTGCCAAGTTCCTGATGAAGGAGTCTTTGCCATCAGACTCAGGTGCATTTGAGATGGGTTGGGTGTAGTGAGGTACAATTTCCACAAAGATAGGAGTGTTATGGAGGTGGTCGTTTATGGTGATTGGTGGCTCGGGAATGAGCAATGGAGTGTTGTTGCATGTGTTGCAGGTTTGGACGTGAGCAGGCTGTATTTGTGGTTGCAGGGTGTTTTGTGGAGGTGCGGGATTCTGGGTGTTGACATCAGGAGCAGCAAGAGAGAATGATAGGCTTGCCAAGTTCCGAACTTGGTCCAACTCTTCCTGGAATTTCAACAATTTTTGTTCAAGATGAGCAGCAGTTCCTTTAGCAATTGGGGTACCCTGAGAAGTTTCCTCTCTTTCAATCTCCTTTCTAGCACTTGTGTTTTCCATTTTTCCTTTGTTCTTGTTTCGGACAGGACTTGGAGGAGGAGGCGGTGGAGGGCCCTTGGATCTTGTGGAGTATACTGATGGTGCCAGAATGCACGAACTAACCTTTGGGGAGGGGAATAAGAAATAAAAGAAAAACAAAAAAAAGGTAACAAGTTAGTGCGGGTTTTGAGAAAAAATGTTGCAGTATTTAAACACATTGTGCGAGAATATAAATCGCGTCCTAATTTTGGGTGCCTCATTGTGCCCGAAGTAGGCCTAGCGGCAAATAGTTTTGGAGAACTTATAATGCTAAATGCCTCATTTTATTGATAGAAATAAGACGAATCCAAAACGACTCTAAATAATAGGAAGTAAAATGTCACTATTGGCCATTGGCCTTATTACATTAAAATAAAGAATAAAAGGACTCCTAACTACTTGGTCCCAGAAGGACTTTCCCCAGATTTGGCATCTTTGGCTCCATCGAACAGCTCCACCAGCTCGCGCAGTCCTAGCATTAAATAGGCTCGGGCTAGATGTCCGCCTGCATTTCCCTCAGCATTTTGAACATCTTCAATCCTTTTGATGAACTTTCCTTCTAGCTCCACTAGACCCCGCTCCAAATACCCTAGCCGGTTGTTGGCGCTGACAGCCATTTCTTTCCATTCCTCGATCAATTTCCGATGGGCTTCTTGTATTTCCCGATGCTCACTTTCACACTCTCGAATCCTTTTGCGTAGTTGATTGTACTTAACCCGTGCTTCAGCGTGCTCATCAATAATTCTGTGACCGTGAACAAACCCGGGTGACCTATGTCATTGTTTTCTAACCAACCCAAATAGTGCGGCACACAACCGGCGTGATACCTGTCTGGCTCAATGGATTCTTTCTCCAAAACGATCTTGCTATGCCACAAACGCTGAGCTTGGCACCTGCGGGGGCTGTCATCATCCTGAAAATTGGCCTTGAGTTGACTTGTCTTAGCAACCCTTGGTATGATTTGTTTTCTCCCCGCTTGCCTCAGGGCTCGGAGAGGAATGTAAGGATAAGTTACTTACAAACCAATCAGTATGAGAAATGGTGCATCTCGGGACCGAACAATGAACTCATCTGTGGGGAACCATTCAAACATCCACTGAACCTGGTCTTCTTTCAGATTTTCAAATAATTCCACCCATCCTCTGGCGTCCTCTGGCTGTGCAAACATTTTAGGCATATAGTTCATACGCCTTGGCTGGTGGAAGGCGATATGGTCATCCCAATCCCTGCGTAAGATCTCTTTCGGTATCCCCCTTTCTAGAGGTGTTCCGTGAGCCATAGCTGAAGTAACAAGTTGCAACCCTCAAAGTGACTGCCTTGTTGTTGACAGTTGCTCAAGGCGCGGTATATCTCCACAATGATCATGGGTACTATGCTGAAAGTATGCCCACCAATCCCTTCCATCAAAGTTTTGGTTAGCATGGCTAGTCTGGTGTGAATTCTAGCCTTCTTCATAGGGAACACGATCATCCCCAAAAAGCATAACATGAAGACAAAGACCCTTCTATGGGACATGCCCCAAAGAGGTGATAGCAAATTCATCTGAATGAATGCGATATGACTTGCTATGGCCGTACCTCTCGTATAGATAGTCAAATGGGATATAGGAGTCTTTCAAACATGTTAGGTCTAGAATCTTTTTCAAACCCATCATCTTAAGAAAACTCCTTCCTTTGCGATTCTCGGGCATGAGCAAACCTGGCGTCTCCCAAGGAATCCCGGCTAAACCCCCTATCTCTTCAAGTAAAGGAGTCATTTCGAGGTCACCGAAGCGGAACACAGACTTATCACTATCCCAGAACAATGTTGCAGCTTCTATCATTCTGTTGTTGGGTTGAATTCCTAGGAGGGAAGGTAGATTCCCCAAGTATTTGCGGACAAGTGTTTGATCACTAGAATGGAGGTCATTCCACCAACTCAGCAGCCTCGGATGAATGTTGGTCACCATGCCAAATCTAGGGATCTCGTGCCTCATTTTCTGCAAAACAGAGTGTTAGCCCCTTACCCCCGCCAGACTCGACTACTTAAATCAATAATTGGCATAACAAGCACTTAAGTTCTCCAAATAAATGCACAGAACGTGGAGGCGTCCGTTTGGGTTTCAGGGAAACCCNGTATTTTCATTTACTTTTATATAAATTTTGAATACTAATTCAATTTACTTTTTCTTATAGGATCGCTTCAGAGATGAAGCTGAGGAATTCATACGCAGCCACCTAATGAGTCGGGCGCGCCATTCAAACTTTCGGCCGAGGATGTTGAAAGACTATGGACGCGGGCTGCAGGCGGTCCAAAATGGGGGAAGGTATACGGCCTTCCTACTAAGACATTCCATCGCTATAGGTGTGGAATGCAAGGAATATGGACTTCCTCGCAAGCCGAGCAACTTGATAGGGAGAGCCTCTCCGCTATGCGGAAGACTGTGACAAAGCTCACATCCGAGCTAGAAGCGTCCAAGGAAAGAGAAAAGCTTAGAGATGCTCAGTACATTGGCTTGGTCGCTCAGTGCCAGGGCATGCAAGAGCAGATCAAAAATCTCCTAGCTGGATCTTTTTCGATTCCCCGGTCTCGGCCATCATCGCCAGAGGCTGCCCGTCCCCGTGCTCGTTCGTCCCGTCCTCCAAGTGGCCGTTCCTCCCGTCCTCCCCGTGATCATTCTTCCCGTCATCGACAAATAGACCCTTCTCAATACCGTGATGATGATGAAACTTCATCAGAGGGTGATGATAATGATGTACCAAACAATCATTGAATTTTAGACAATTTGAACTAGACAAATACAATTTGTTTTCCATTGGGTTGTAATAAGAGTTAACTTAGTTTGGTAGTTCTATTGAAATTTACACTTTCTTGGTTTTAATGTAGCTTTTAATGTTGTTTTTGTGTTGTTGTTGTTGTTTTTTGGTATTCTTATTGGAATTGTTGTTTGAATTGTTGTTGTTGTTGCTTGTTAGGGTTTTGGTATGACTGGCAGGTGGTGTAGCTGCCAAAACAGGCAGTTTCTGCCAAAATAATACACAGAAAAGCGACCAACTTTGGTCTCTATTTGGTCGCTTTTCACGTTCAAAAAAAAAAATAAATTTATGGAGAATAGCGACCAACGTTGGTCGCTATTTACCCAGATTTCTACAAAAAGCGACCAAACTTGGTCGCTATTTCATTAAAAAAATAAAATTTCTGGTGATATAGCGACCAAAGTTGGTCGCTAAAGTATAAAAAATAAATTAAATTCATGTATTTAGGGACCAAAGTTGGTCGCTAGTTTAATAAAATAAATAAATTATTGAATAAAAAAGCGACCAACCCTGGTCTCTAGTTTTCAGATTTTAAAATATAATATTTGGATTAGAGACCAAAGTTGGTCGCTTCTTAATGATTAATAATAAATAAATAAAAAAAGTATTTTATATTTAGAGACTAACTTTGGTCGTCAAATTTATATTATTAAATTAATAAAGCGACCAAAGTTGGTCTCTATAGTCAATATCCGGAATATTTGGTCCATTTAGCTTAGAGACCAAAGTTGGTCGCTAATTAGCGACCAACTTTGGTCCCTAAATAAAAGAGACCATCAATATAGCTACCAGGTCCGTTTGGTCGCTTTTTAGCCTAAAAGCGACCAACTCTGGTCGCTTTTAGGCGGATTTCTAGTAGTGTTTGGTAATGCCTCTAAGAATGTAAATTCAATAATACAATAGATCATACTTGAAACGATAGTTAATTTTCTCTATTGTTCTAAAAAAAATATAATTAGAAAGTAAACGTAAACAATTCGATAATAGAAACTAATAATGTCAGAATTAACGATAAAGTCTTTGAAAATATCAACACATTTTTTGGAAATATTTCTTACTTTATGTTAGAAAGCTACAGTAGAGCCGTCATTATGGGTGTGGCCCGTTGGGCCAGCCCAGCCCAGCCTGTGATTTAGCAGGGCTGGGCTAGAATTTTTGGAGTCCATTTAAAAATGAGGCTTTTAAGCCCGATCCGAGTAAGCCCGTTGTAATCACGTAATTTTTGCCCGACGGAAAATACTACTACAAAATCAAAATAGTTTTTTCCAATTATTTTAATTTTTATAGAATTTTTTAGGAATTTCTTGTTAATCGTTGCTTGCATTTAGTTGCATATTTAATATTTTCAAATCATGAAAATACCAAAAATGTTTAAAATATTTCATGCATAGCATTTTTAGTCCTTAGTTGCATTTAAGATTTAATTACGTAAGTTAATTGCATTACTAAGCAAAAAAATTAAAAATATTGGTCATTTTTGTATTTTTACCTTTGTAGTTGCAAATTAGTAATTTTCTTTCATTAGTCTTAAGTTAATTAATTATTTTTATGTTAGAAATAGATAATTAATATAATGTTACAAATAAGATTTGATGTAGGACTTAGTTTAGGATTTTTAACTAAAATTATTAAGCTAAAATCAAGAAAGAAAAATAGAAAAAAGCTTGCTTAAGTCTGGATTGGGCCACAAACATTTTTTAATGGCCCAATTGCCCCAAAATTAACCCCAAATTCGCCCTTAGCCCAATCCGTTCCCTTCAAAAGCCCAGAACCGGACCGACCCTTTTTTTGACCTCCCCAATTCATTTTTAATCCCAGCCGTCGAAATATTTTAATCCAACAGCCCCCATTAAATCCCCCCTATATAAAAGACCAATTATAATTCCCAAACCCTAAAACCTAACCCTAATTTCCCTAACCCAAACGGCGCCCCCAATCCCTCCTCCGCCTCTCTGCCGCAAATGACCACCCAAACCACCGAAAAATTTCCCCCATAACCATTCACGTGGTCTATCCTCTCATCCCCTTCCACGTGGCCTGACAAATAACGGATTCATACCATCTGAATCATGCCTCATCTCTTTCACGTGCTCCCCCCCTCTTGGACGTTTTAATGATTAATGGGAGTCGTAGGATCAGGAGTGAAACTCTTAATCCTAGCCTTCCATTTCTCAGAAATCGATCTATATAGGGGTGTGTTTCGGATTTTTCAGGGGAGGATTTTTTTTTGGAAGGAAATTTCGGAGAGAAAACACGGAGAAAGACCTAGGTTTTTGGATTTTTTCCTTTCCGATTTTGTTTCATCTTTTGATTCTATTTCCGATTATTCACACAAAAAAAAATAGAAAAGAGAATGAGCTCTTTCTGGTTCTTTTGTTGCTAAAAAACAACCAAAAAAATCTCTGTTTCTCCATTTTTTTAGTGTTTTGGACTTTGTTTGAATCAATGGAGGTCAACTGAGTTGCTGTTGGTTTCAAGCTTTTCCGGCGCTGTTCGTTTCTTGATGCTGGTTCGTGGGTTTTGTTGCATTCTTTGTTCGGACTCGTTTTCTCTGCGAATCATTGTAATCGTTGAAATAGCATTAACCGAAAGCTGCAGTTTCAGGTTCAATCTCTTTCTCTTGTGTACCTTTGTTTTAAGGTGTTATTGAACCATGGAATTTGTTTCTAGAATGGTATTTTCTTTGATCAAACTTCATGTAGAAGTCGAACTTGGAATTATCATTTAGTCTCGATTCGTATTCGAAAATGATACTTGATACGTTGTTCTTGCTGATGAATCTTTTCTCACTGGTTCGACGTGCTTAAGTACTCTCGAGTCAGTAAGAACTGATTTGAGTGGTCGTTTTCTATGCTTTATATGCTTTGACTGTTATTATGGTGTCGAAGTATCGTTTGAGTCAAGATTTCGTCGCTTTCAAATGGACGATGTGTTAAGCTTTGTGATTGTTAAACGAGCATGAACTTGTGATATTTATTCTCATGTTTTTTTGGATTCGAATTAACCTGTTCTTGTGAAATCTTCCCCATTCGCTAGAGACTTTTAACCTAGAATCTCCATATTAACCTGAACAATTGGTTTCAAGAGTTTTGTTGATCAATGACTTCCTGATTATTTTGTTAAGGAATAGCTACTTCACAAAATGAGTCTCTTGTGTGCTTTCTGCTGTCTACGAAATGTTTTGATGTTCAAAGTAGTCTGCTCATTCTAATTGCATAGTCTCGACATGTTCGACTTGAATTGGTTAGTTGTAGGATTGCTAAACGAGTCATGAATCACTAAAGTGCCCTGTTTTTCTAATTTCATGACCATTTTAATGCGTTTTTCTGGCTTGAAATTCCTGAAGTTCTCCCTGATATTGTTTGTCTCTTGTTGATTACTTGTTCATCTTAAAACATGCTCTGTTTTTGCACTGTTTAAGAAGCAAACATGCACAGTTTTAAGTGCAAATTCTGCACTGTTGGCTCGCGGAGTTTTCAATTTGCTGCATAGTCTATGTGTCTAACTGAGGTTTTTTTGATTTTGCGATTGTTGTTCAAACCGAATAAACTGGTGCATTTATATACAATCTTCAGAAAGTTTTGTTTGTTTTCTTCTTTTTGAATTGAGCTTATGATGGATAGTTTGATATCTTTTCTGCTATGGGCTTGGCTATCATCGCTTCAATTTGATTGAATCAATGTTTTTGAACATGTCGACCCCCTGGCATGCCCTTTCTCTATTTGAAATTCATTAGTTTGCATCTATGCCTGGCTGAGAGTGAAGTTTCCAATTCTATGTCCCAAAATTAGCATTTCTGATGAGTCCCTTAAAGTTTCGTTAAGTTCAAAAGGCATTGCTTCAATTATAGTCATTTCTTTCACTGGATCTTTGAGTTTCGTCGAAGTCATTATATTTTCGGCTAATCTTTATGGGGTTTGCAGCCTAAAGTGTTGCTGATTTGCTTGTTTTTCACAACTGACATAGGTTAATAGAAGAAGCTAAAGCTCTTATCATCTTTGGATCCCCCATTTATTTCCTTTAATTGTTATTTGTGTTTTCCTTTAAGTTTATATGTTTGAGATGCTTATTTTATTTGATTCCTCTTTAAATGATTGTTGGGCCATGAAAGTGGGGAGGCCAAAGCCCATTAGTGATTAATTTGTTTACATCCTTTAAGAATTGGGCTTGGTCGAATGCTTAAAATAAAAGCTTTAAAGGGAATGAGCTTGAAAGTTAGTAAAAGTACTCTATAATCACGGGCCTTTTCACACACAATCATCGAATTAGGGATTACATAACTCATGAAACATCGTAGCTTGCTTTAGGCGCAATTAATAATAAAATCATCGTGATTGCGGCTACGGTTCCCGTGGCGTGAATCATGATACATAAATCCAAATTCGGATGTGCATTTCATGTGACCCGGCCATAACTTCGAATAATAATAATAAAAATGTTGTAGATCGTGGGTACGCTTCCCGTGACACGATTTGCGACATGTACAAAAACAAACAAGTGTACGACAATCGTAACTTGTTCCAGAAAAATAAACTCCATAAATAAATAAAAGCGGTTATAAAGTAAAAAGTGAACAATAGGTTTAAAACATGTAATTAGTCAGATAATTAGGCCAATTATTAATAGTTGAGCGATCGTGCTAAAACCACGGAACTCGGGAGTGCCTCACACCTTCTCCCGGGTTAACAGAATTCCTAACCCGGTCTTCTGTGTTCGCAGATCTAAATAAGAGTCAATTTCCTCAATTTGGAATTTAAAATAAACCGGTGACTTGGGACACCCTAAACTATTCCAAGTGGCGACTCTGAATAAAATAAATAATCCTATTTTGATCATTGTCACTTTAATTAGAAAAACTCCCTATCCACTTCGGGAAAAAAAGGAGGTATGACTGCTCTGGCGACTCTGCTGGGGATCGAACCCAGAACTTCTGGTACAGGGTTCAAGAATTCGAGCTTAGAATAACTGTTATACTTGGCTTTCATTTATTATCTTATTTTATGTGTTTGAGCCTAATGTGTTAATTGCCGCTTTTACCCGCTTTGATATTGTGTGAACTGTATATAAAACTGTTACGAAACCCTTCTTCTCTCTGAGTCTTCTAAATCTTCTGGGAAGTGCACGCTGGCGTGACTTTTTTTCTGTTAGTGTCATACCCTAATTTAGAACGAGGATCGGATCAGTTACAAAGCCGGGTGGGATTATGGAACCCCAGTGGACTTTTGGATAAGGCTCGTCTTAAAGGATTATTATGTGGACAACATATTAATCCGACTAGGTTTGACCATGATGCATGCACAATTTTGATCAGAGTAAGGTTACTATGGGGGTCTAGATTGGTACCCTCAAGCGGACAACTTGAGGGGGAAGGGCATGGAACCGTTTACTGCACCGCTGATCGACTAATTTTACCGCAAATAAGCCTTTCCGAATTTAAGGGTAATAAATTGGAAGAGCGCAACCACTCATCAAGTGTTTCTATAGGATTTTGATACGCATGAGTGGAATATGATGTGGAGTATATGCAACAATAATAGCATGTTGTCAAGTATTTGCACGTAAGAGAATAATAAATGCAGTATTTAAATAATTGAAAGACGGTTACAGGAGAGAAAACAAAGAGACAAGTCAGTTTCAGGAAAATAAGGAGATCATAAATTCTTAAAAATAAACAGTTAAAATTCAAATAAAGGGAAAGGGTACGTGGGATAGAGCATGCTCGGACTAATTCATAAAAAATAAGTTCGTTATGGTAAGAGCCTAAAATATCCCCAGCAGAGTCGCCATGCTGTCGCGCCCCTTTTTTCCTCCTCACGGAGAACGTCCGGGTTTCGACATTTCATGGGGGAATAACTCTTTTCCTTTTGGGAATTGGGTATTTGAAGAGTCGCCACCTAACGAATTATGGTGTGTTAGGGCACCTTGAGCAATTAACTCATGGACTAGTTTGCATTACCAGAGATTTAGGGTAAGGGCTCGAAATAATCTTGAGGGGAAGGTGTTAGGCACCCCTCGCGGTCCACAACGGTGGGTCCCGGCCGAACTTATATGAATCAGTCATTTTGAACAAGTAAACAGTTTGACCACGTACTTGCAAGTAAGGGCATGTTTTGACATTCTAAGCACATGTATGATTCAAGTAATGAAACAAGGGAAAAAGATTGAACAAGTTGCACATATATAAAGAAAAGTAAATTCATTTAAACAACGGGAGTCGGGAAAAGGGTCCTAGGTTGGTTAGCCTACAGGATCATACCCACACAATGCCCGGTAATCACTCCTCAATGAGGGGCTACACGTGACATTAGCGCGTAGTCATCATATCTTTACTACCCAATTCCCTCCCCTTGGTCAAAGCCTAAAGTGTTCTAGCAACCTTGAAAGATATCCTATGCGTGCACTACCCGTCCCTTCTTTGTGGCCCTGGAGGTATTTAGGACCTCTAATTTGGGGTAGTTCTAGACCACCCTAAGGTGTTTAAAGGAGAAAAGTCAAAGCGTCAACCAAAATAATTAGGACTGCATTTAAGGAGGGGGGGGGGGGAGGAAACAACTAAAGGCTCACATTTTACCTCCGCAAGCGGAAACAAATAACTGCACGTCTCAAACAACTGTTTAAGAGAAAAATCTTAGAACATGATATCTAGGTGAGCTGAGAGTATACAGTATTAAATTAGGACCAAAGTGCCAAAGACCTATTCAGCTTGCCTACTGATTTTAGACCTGTTGAATATGAACAATCACAGATAACAGAATATGGTTTTACAGTTGCAGAATTTTAATCGCCCTATAGGCTTGCCTAGGCGTGTAACAGTGATGTTCTATGAGCATGATATCTATTATTGAGCAGGGATGCAGTAAAACTGTAAACAGTTTCAAACGGGCGATTTGGATTCTATAGGCATGCTTTTTACTGACATTGGTTGAGAAACGAGTAGGTTAGTTAATCTGATTCAGAACTTGCAGGCGTGAGTTAAAGTTAGGCTGATTTTAGATCCTATAGACATGATTTCTATTAAAGCCGTTTTAATCCTACAGACATGATTTCTAAGGAGATGAATGTGAATACATGTTGTAAAGGAAACTGAACTTCAATTACTTTACACCCTATAGGCATGATATCTAATTATAGAGCTGATTTAGATCCTATAGGCATGGCTTCTAATTGTGTGAAAGTAAAGTATGCAGAATTCACCAAAGTAAGTCCTATAGGCATATTATCTAGCAAACACTTTTTTGAATTGAAATAGACCCTATAGGCATGTTATCCACCCGATTTTACCCACAATATGCAACTACCCACCCCTTTTCTCTAATCACCCCAAATGTTTGTTTATAATAATTATTGCAGATGAAGAATTAAATATAAATTACATAAATAAAATAGAAGCTAAGCTATAGGGAGCCTGCAGTAGGCCCAAATGATTTCCAAGCCTCCAATAGTCTCAAATGTCAAAGTTCCATAGCCAATTTTATGTCCAGGTGTGTTAGAGTTCCCTAAGGACCTCAAGGATCCCGGGCAGTGCTCACACCCAGACTTTTCTCAAATAGTAACTGATTATTGTGCAGTGTGGAAGTGCCAGCCCTGATATGCCAGAGTTCAGAGAGATCTCAAGGGTCTCAAGCAGTACACATATCAGAAGGGCAGAACTTAGTAATCTAAGAGTAAAGTGAGAGTGCTTGACATAGTTTTGAAAAGGTTTTGAAAATAGTACAGATATGACTCTAGGAGTGAGAAGCTTTTCTAAGACAGGAAATAGTTTGGTGGTAAAAGACAGTTTGAGAAGAGTACCAAAACTCTTTCAAAAACAGCAGACAATCAGTTGGTCATAAAACATCCAAATTCTGAAACACTCAACAAACAGATCTCACATAGGGATAAAGGGGTTGCGGTACATAAGAGTCACATTGGGGGTACATGGATAGGGTATAGAGGAAACATATAGTCAACAACTGCATAAAACACTTAGGGTCTTAGAGACTTAGCAGGCTAGTCATGGTCAGTAAATAGTTAAGACAGATATCACAGATGTAATATAGAAAACCTGACATATCTTGAACAGGATTAAATATACAGGCAGGGTCAATCATATACATCAAATAACCAACATGATCACATAATTAAGGGATTAAACAGATATTCACAAACAGGCTGGTGAAGTTTCAGATAACTAGGTGAAGTGTAGGCATTCTAATCATACATTGAACAGGATAGAGTTTAGACATGCTAGGCAAAGAAGTAAGCAGGAAGACAGGTTGAATTTATAGCTGATGAACTAGTGCAGAAATGAAACACATAGGGTTTGGGTTTCAAAATTTAACTAGAGACATGCCAGTTGTAGAAAAGACTGCAGAATATAAACCAGATGTAGTTCCAATATCTAGCCTTGGCTTTCAGCCGGCTAGACCAGTGAATAACACAAGTAGCAGAGAAGAAAAGAGAGCTTTAGAGTGTAAGTGTGTTTTCGTGAACTAATGTTCGTGTCTGAAGTGAGAATAGGAGGGAGTTTATATAGTAATCAAGAGTTAAACAAAATAAGGTAAAGAATCAATCATGTAGCAATTAGAGAAATTCAGGGAATCAATCACATGTAAAATCAGTAAGTCATCCCTTTAATCAAGGGATAATCAATGGTAAAAGCAGGACATATACTTAAGGAAGGAAATCGAGTACAGAGTAGGTAATTAGGGGCGAATGCATAGGGGTTTCAATTAAGGAAACAATCAGTAAGAATCAACAAAAATAACAAATAAGGCAAGGAAAAATTAATTAAGGTAAGCAGTTCAACTAAACCGAGTAGAGAGGTAAGAATCAAAAGATTTGTTAATGAAAAGTGTTCAAATCAAACCAGGAAATAAGGACTTCAGAATAATCAAGGGTTCAATCAAAGAGAAAATCACGTAAAGAGTCAGCAAGTATCACAAACAACTTAAATAAAGCAAGAAATAACAGGCAAAATGAACATAGACATATAGGATCAGTAGAAAAGTTGAACCAAGAACTTAGTAGAGGCATATTAGGATAAGAAAATCAAGAGACATTTAAATGGCTAATGAGAAATCACAAGAACCAAGGCAACAACACAGTTAGTACACCAGTACTCAGAAACCAAACAAAGAATGTCAAAAATTAGGGTTTTTAGTATAAACGAGTTAAGGTTGTAGAAAACTTACGAAATCAGTCAAACATATAAGAAGCAGAAGATCAAACCCTCAAAAATTACCAAATGTTTTGGAAAAAGAAATTTCAAGAAACCCTACTTTAGAGAAAGATGAAAAATTACTCGAAAATCATACAATTCTTGTAAAGAATCACAAGGTTATTGTAAAACTCGTATGAAATAAGTCCAAATCATCTCAGATCTGTACAGATCTAAGAGGTTCAGAAGAAAAAATTAAGGTTTCGAGGAGAACAACACAAAGGTGAAGAAACATGTTTAGGAACCCATAGATCATAGTCGATGTAGGACGATCATACTCGGAATCACATTGGAACAGCCTGAAAGAGGCGAGAAAGGGGCCATAGATGCAAGCCAACTAACCCTGGTCCCTTGAGGACCCTGGAGATGGCAACACCAACGTGAGAGAGGTTACTCGAGGCATGGGGGTGGTGAGAAACTACCATAGATAGCCATAGATGAGTGACGGTGAGGTCCGATTAGGGTTAGGCTTGAGAGAATTTGAGAGAGGAGAGGGATTTCAGGGCGGCAGATGGTGAAAAATGAAAGGGTTTGGGGGTCGTTTAGGACTAAAAAGGGAAGGGGCTGTTTGTGGCCGTTGATCTCTATGACCAACGGCCGAGATTGAAAGGGTTTCGGGGCTTGATCGGGTATTAGGGTTTGGGCTGGGTAAATTTAAATTGAAATTGGGCTGGTATTGGGTTGAAATAGGACTAAAATTGAAATAAAAATAGGCTAGATTTTAAATAGCCACTTTTAATAACTACATAATTTATAAAAACAATAAATGAGTTCCAAAAATATTTTCGAGTACTAAAAATGATCTAAATAGTTATTTAACATTTTAAAAATATAAAAGACCATTTTATGCATCAATAATGTAATTATGAATTAGTATGGGCTACTATTGCAAAGATGTGCAATTTAGCCTAAAAATATAAATATAATTGCAAAAGACGCACTAAAATATTTAAACACTATGTTGGCATAAATAAAGAATTTAGANGAGCATAATACAGACAAACATCTAAAAGAAAAGAACAACAAGAATCGAAAGACTTTCAGAAACCCTAATTTTGAAAAACCAACGATTTTGAAAAAGGAAATTTGGGGAAAACACTCAAAACGTCAAATATAGCATAGGTTCAACACAGATCTAGGCAAATAAACAAAGAAAGAACCTCGAATAGTTTAGGGTTTCTGAGAAACCCTAGAAATGAGAAGGCGTGGAAAGGGTCTGGTCTCGAACAGATCTGAGCCATAGCTAGGCTCTTAAAGCTCGAACACACCGGGACATGGCTGGAGAAGCCATAGAACCACAGATCTACAACGGATCTGAACGGACTTTATCGAGGTCAGGCCTTGAAATCTCGAACAACCACGGTTTGGGGGAAAGGAAGGTAAGCACAGGATGTCCATGGCCGGAGAAGCCATGGACTCCGATGAGATTGCTCGGAGAAGACGGCGGAGGCGATTAGGGTTTCGAGTGCTAGGGAGCGTTTGAGAGGAGGAGAGAGTTTGGGGGCGGCTGTCTGAGAGAAATGAGGGTTAGGGTTAGGTCGTTTGGAAATTAAAAGGAAAGGGTTATTTGTGGTCGTTGATCAAAAGGATCAACGGCCTGGGTTTAAAGGGATCCCAGGCGGGTTTAATTTAATGGGTTAGGGGTTGGGTTAAATTGGAATTGGGCTGGCCCAATCGGGCATTAGGATTGGGGCCAATTGGGTTTAAGATTAAAATGAAATTGAGGTTATAATTGAAATGAAATGTGGCCAAAATTGAAATAGCCAGTTTTCCCCTGTTATTTTATAAAAATAGTGAAAATGATTTTAAAAGGAAATTGAAGACGCTGAACCAATTAATAATACATGTATTAATTTAAAAATATTAGAACTAATTTTACAATTATAAAACACTATTAATCGTAAAATAGGCTATAATTGCCTTTATATGCAATTAGCTTTAAAAATACCAAACAAATTTGTAAAAATATACAAAAAATTACCTTAATTATATTTGGTGTAAATATGAGAATAAAATAAGTTATTCACAAAAAATGATAATTTTGGGAATAATTATTGGATTTTGTACTGTTAAAATAGACAATAAATTGATTTAAAATAAGGAAAAATACCAAAACTCTTGGGAATGCTTATATGCATGTATATGCTATTTTGAGGATATTTTGAGCACATAAAAATACTTAGGAAAAAATTGGGTATCAACAACTGTTTGGAGATATTGCATCCTGACATCGATGGCGATACACCGGATTATCATGTTCACAGGTATACGAGGTTGCTGCTACTCTTTATGTTTGGAGGGGTCTTGTTCTCGAACACTTCGGGGAACCTAGTCAGCTTGAGATTTCTTCATCATCTTGAGCGGCTAGATGATTTACCCCAGTACAGCTAGGGTGCTGCTATTTTCACCTACTTGTACAGGCAGATGTGTCGGGCGAGCATGCGTACCCAGCGTGACGTTGCTGGATTTTGGCCACTACTACAGGTGACAACATATTTGAATACTCTATTCATTTTAACATGCCTAGTAAAAATATATCTTAAATTTTACGTCAACTTTTTCTGTTAGGTTTGGGCCTGGGAGCGGTTCCTGCAGTTGCAGCCACCTCTACCACCATTAGCTCTGGATGTACCACCTCCGTTTCTCCCTCTAGCTAGGAGGTGGGTTCTCCGGCGGGGATATACGCGTGAGTACGAGGCTCGGCATAATCTCCCCTTGTGTAAGGGTATCTTGGATTTGCTGGAGGGTGCACAAGTAAATGTATACCTAAGTTTAGTTGGCATAGCTGCACATGTGTTGCGTATACTCACGTTTTCTATTGTTAATTAATAGTTCATCTGGATGCCATACATCAACGCGTTGATAGCTGGCTTGCCCGTTTATTGCTCGGCCGACCGACTTATGTCGCGCTCTTCCATCCCGTTGATGTGCCTTGATATTGTGGAGCATCATGCCACCGAGTGGGTACTTTGCCAATTTGACCGTCCGCAGCTCGTACCGACACCACCCACTTGGCAGACCACACATTTCCAGCGGGATGATCATTCCAGGGTGGACCAGGCATATGTGGCATGGCCAGAGGCGCAGATCGATACATGTGACCGACGATTTGACCTGATTCCGCCCCCCTTCACTAAGTCGGCCGGATACTGAGCATGATTATATGGGTTGGTACCGCGGCATTACCCGAACTTTTGTCGAGAATCCCATTCATCGAGCTGGCGATCAGTACGTTCCATACGCCGGGAGGCACGAGGCACTGGTATGTCATTTGGTATTCTTACTTATAACTGTAACCTAGCGTTCCGAATTTTGTATTTTACACGTTGTGCAGGCTATTGTCCTACATTTATTCCACCAGTTGGGACTGCAGATGCAGTAGCATGCCGGCGGGGAGCGGCCATTTTGCACGAGTATGGCTGGTAGGTTTGCCCAGATACTGCAGCCAGCCCGAGAGGATGAGCGCTTAGTATACGACCCTGCTTATGTGGTACCAGACCAGTACCATCGAGGTAGGGATGTCCCACGAGGTAGGGGACAACGAGGCAGGGCTGTCCCACAGGGTTGTAGGGGCCAGCGAGGAGGTGGTCCCCAGCAAGGAGGCGTTGAGGCACCTGTTGAGGATGTTGGAGCTGATCTGCCGGGTGACCTCCATGAGCCAGACGAGCATTATAGCAGCATGTTGTCATTCGACCTTCGGCTGCCGCTCACTCCAGGGACTTCGCAGGTGACCCCGTCAGATCCATTGTTGATCATGGGCACGAGCATTACCAGAGAGGATTGGGATCAGTACTTTCTAGGCCCATCAACCGCTGCTGACGATTGCCCGACCCGAGATGTGGATAGTGGGCGCCGGCTGAGTTATGGCTCATCATCGAGGAGTGTTGGGGATCTTTCACAGGCGCAGATATGTTCGTATTACTATTAAATTTAAATTTGTTTTTATCTCATTGATTCGCCATGAATAACTTTATAATTTTCTTATTAAGGTTTCATCCCCTTTACTCAAAACGGTGTGATTACGAAGTACTGTGTCGTTGGGATGGGCTTGTTGTGCCACAAGCACTGTCTGCAGCCTTCCAAACAAACACACACAAAGATGAACCAGAAGTGCTTAGGCATCTGATGAAGGAGATTCTAGAGATGGAAAGGGCACTTGATGTTCATCATGCAATGGATGATCTTAACTTCTTGAGAGGAACAGAGGATCAGTACTGGATTTATAAGAAAATGATAAATTGCATAGAGACAATGATTATCCTGTTTTCCCAACAGTTGTCGAGTGGGAGAGACTACCTAAGTTTCTACCACAGGCGTTGGACGTAGGTGTCCCATATTGTTGTAGAAATCATGCAAGTGGTCTTCTTGATGATAGCGATAAAATGCGAGAAATGTGTGTCAACTGGAGCCTAGATTATGATGCCCTCGGTCCCGAAGGGTACATACATGATGTTGACGAAGAAGTTAAAGACAGTGACAATGAAATAGTGCCAGACATGTAAGGCCCTGGAAAATTTCGCTAAGTAATTTAGGATTTCGTGGTGCCAGGTAGGCTAATTATAATATTTTATGTGCTATTAACATGATGGACATCAATTGGATTTGGTAAATAAGTGTATAAGTCATATAAATAAGCAATGTGGGGTCCAAGGAGGGGCCTAAGTCTAAGTCAAATCGGAAAATTTCATAATAGGCTAAAATTCCAAATGAGTTTGCACAAGTCCACACTTTGAACGAGCATATCTAAATACATATAAGGTTTTATGTGATGAACAACCTATCATATGAAAGGTCTTCGAGTCTAACTTCCAACGCTTCAAACCTTTCATCATTTGGACATTCCTACACAAAGTTATGATCAAATTACCAAAGGCTGGAAAAATGTGATCCTGTGTCAGTTCTGCGATCGCAAAACCATTATGCGGTCCGCATAATTGATCTACGACCGCAAATCTGGTCGCAAACTGGACCAGTGTAGCCCATTTTTGGGCACCAGTTCCGCGATGCATTTTGCGACCCGCATTCTTGTTTTGCGGTCCATTATGCGACCGCAGACCCGATTTCGGAGGCTTGTTTTTCCTATTTTTATAACCGGACCCCATTTTAATATATAGGCTTTGGATCTTCATTTGGGGTCATTTTATACTAAATTTAGAGAGAGGTGAGAGCATTTTAGAGAGAGAAGGAGGAAGCCTAACATTATAACCATTTAATCTTTCATCAATCTTCATGAATCATGGACACCAATCACAAGATCTTCATCTAAGAGGTAAGGTTCTATACACTAGATTTTAATTTCGAGTTTGGGGTATAAGATGGTTATTGAGGTATGATTCTTGGGTGTAATAGTATTATGTGTACATGCATGTACAAATTAGGTTTGTGGGAAGACTGTTGAACACAAATAAGTAGAGATTGGGTTGGGGAATGAAGGAAATCTTGTAGAAGAGCTTTGAAATCAAGATGCACATCTTGTGTTTGATAAAATGCTCAAATGAGCTGAAACCATGAATATCCCCCTACTTTGTGTTCGATTTTGTTATGTCTCTATGTAGATTGGGATTGCTAGAATTTTCGGAACGTTGTAGTAACTTAAGGAAAGCTTAAACAAGGTATGTCGGCTAAACTTTCTCTCTTAGAATCGAATTCCATAAATGTTTCCATAAGTTCAAGTATGGTTGGCTCAAAATTTCTAATTTCTATATTCCGAGTTATCACCTATAAACTTGACTATTCCGAAATGAGCCTTATGAATGAAGATATATGATCAAAGTATGGATTGCATGTTAAAATGTTACGACTTTGTGTCGTGTTTCAAATGAAGGCTAGTATGCCAAATTGTGTGAGAAAGTTCGATATGCTTAAGGCTCATAATTGCTCATATGTATACCTAAGGTCTTGATTGGAAATGTATTGTTTGTAAAATATAAAGATGTTTGGAAGTGAAATGAGTGAATTGTGGAATATGAAATACGGCCATTGTGCCATGAAAGAAGAATCGTATGTATGGCCAAAAAGAGCAAATAAATTAATGATGTTGTGAGTAGCTAAAGGTACCAATGCAACTAAGTACGATATGAAAGTTTTATTGTGTATAATTTATGGACCCTATGAACGGGCTATGAAACGCATATGTGTATAATATAATATGTGAACCCTATGGACGGGGTATGAAATGCATAGGTGTATAATATAATATGTGAACCCTATGGACGGGCTATGAAACACATAGGTGTATAATATAATATGTGAACCCTATGGACGGGCTATGAAATGCATAGGTGTATAATATAATATGTGAACCTTACTAACGGTCTATAAAATATGTGCATAACAAGAAAGGACCGAATGGTTTGGTGAGATGCCTATTTAACACAAACGGTAGGTGGTTTTTATTTCATTGCCCTTGCTTATACATGTTGTTGTGATTACATTATATTTTGTATCCCACGTATAGTTCATATGGTTGAATTGACCCCAAGAAAGTTCAGAGTGAGGTAAGTATAATAAAAACCTGAAATGTAAATCCATGGGACATTTTATAGTTTCTTGACGTACTATGATTTTCTTTCTTATGTGGTTATTCTATTTTGAAAGAGGACTTCTAGCTATACATACTAGTGCTATTCGACGACACTAACGTCCCTTTTTCCGGGGACGCTGTATCTTTAATTGATACAGGTGGTCCCACAGCAGGCGGCATCGATCAGTGATAGCAGTGCACTCTTTCCAGCTGACTTGGTGAGCCCCACTGCATTACGGGGTCCTGTATCTTGTGTTTCTCATGTACTTTGTATTTTGAGGTATAACCGAAGCCTTGTTGCCGGTATTTCTATATTACTCTCCAGTTGTATTTAGAGGCTCCGTAGACAGGTTGTGGGTGGTGTTTGATATTGGGAACTGAACTAGAAATGTTGGTATTTGCTAAACATGTTCTTAATGAATGTAAACTTGTAATATTTTGAAAATTATGAATGAAGTTGCTAATGGAAATGAAATGGAAGTCGTTAATGATAAATTTACAAAGTATGATATTCATGAATTAATTTGGGTAGAATGAAATCTAACAGGCTTGCTCAGTCAGGTTTACTCGGTTGAGCACCGACTGCGCTCCTCGATTTTTGGGGTGTGACAAGACAGCGACGATAATGGCGAATGACAATTTTTTTGGTTGTTTAAATGGGCTTATGTTAGATTGTTGTACTGAAGTATTAATGTTAAATATCAAAAAGATATAACAGCAATGGAAATATAATTTTCTTTCATACATTGGCAAGATAAACAAGTACATACACTTCTTAAAAACACATTACGAAAATAAAACACTATGTGTATCCTTGATAGTTGGGCACATTAGATGAACTTCCACCAGGAGCTGGATTACCACCGCCACCAAACCAGCTGAAGGACATTTATGATGGTCGTGTCTTGTTTGTGAGCATATGCCACATTTACGCGCATAAACGTAATCACCAACATCCATTTGGTTCCGTATACACGTTCTTTTCTGCACCTGTCACTGGCGCAAAAACTCCTTGTTACACACCATTTTAAATGGTTTCGGCGGCCAATAATGCTCAGCACCCACTGGCTGCAACTGCCCACTATAGGTGTTTAAGTATGCAGCAACACTATATTGTTTATCAATGTAGTTGGTTGGCCCTAAACCTGTATGTTGAAAGCACCTGATGGCATGTGAGCATAGCATGTGGTAGATGGACCATTTCCCACAAGAACATAACCTTCTAGATTCAGTTATGGTGTGTACATTATTCTCCCGGTTTTCATGGATAGCAGTGCGAACTTCAAAAATATTTCGGTCGTGATATATTGTAAAAATGAATGCCAATGTGCTCGCCGCCTGTATTTCTCAAATCTTTTCATTGGTAGTTGCATAAATTCAACACCCCTTTCCATTAATGACGTTGCAGCTGCAGCCCTTTCAACAAACCTCACTGCCCTCTGCTTAAATGACATCCGCACCATGGCAGTGACATGCAATCCTCGTGCAGGCTTCAATAACCCGTTGAAAAACTCTGACACATTTGTAGTCAGAATTCCCCATCTTCTGCCACCATATGCATACAAAGTCCACTTTTCAGGCTTATGTCGCAATAACCAACGATAGGCTACCTCGTCTTCCTGCCTGATAGATTCCATGTGCCTCCGAAATTTATGCTCTTGGGTAATATGTTGCAGCCATCCACATTAAATCATGCAGATCCTTGTTGGGATGTGCCTTCTAGAAATTGGCCTTCAGGTGCCTCACTCGATAACGGTGGTAAGCATACGGTTTCTGCCATTCAGGCAAATGCTCTATAGAACTTAATATACCCCCATGCAGATCAGATATTAGACAAATACCTGAACGTTGTTTGACAACGTGCTCCTTCAAGTGGTTCAAAAATAGTGTCCACGCCTCTTGGCTTTCATTGCACAGATGGCAAAAGCTAGGGGAAATATTTGTCCATTGGCATCAATTGCAACGGCGAACAACAGCTTAATATCATACTTTCCATATACACGAGCTCCTTCCATAGACATCAATTGCTGGTTTAAATGCCCAGATCAGGTGTTTGAATATATATTCCGATATAACCCGACCTCCGCTCAAGTTTCCATTCAACAACGGTCCCGGGGTTAAAGTGTTGCAATGCGGTCATGTACCTTGGTAGAGCTACAAATGACTTATCCCACTTACTATAAACAATTTCAAACGCACGTTTGCACCCAAGAAATGCCTTTCTTTTGGTAATGGTATGTCCATATTCCTGGTGGACGGATGTAATGCACTCTTTGATCTTCTCCCTTGTGGACGCTTCAAGGTGTGGAATCAGGAGAAGAGAAATCAAGCAACATCCAAGTTGAAGTGATTACCATTGAATGTGTCCATTTCACAAGTGTGGGTGCCAATATATTTACCCTATTTCCACATACCTGTTTTCTTCTTGCCCACGCAGCATCTAATGACAACCCGTAAACCATCTATGGCAAATAACATTGTATACATCCGGACTTGACTCCCATACTGTCATCTCACAATACTCTTTTACGTTGTACATTTTTGCCGCTTTACTTAGGCGCGCTTTATCAGGAAAAAGCGTGCCCTTTGCCAGCACCGTTGGTCTAGACTCATCCCACATTGCTATCCGAATTTCATCAAAATCCCTTGTGAGGGCATCCACATCCGGCATACTTGGAAATGATCAAGGTAGGGAATATTCCTTGAATGAAACGGCACGTGGGACTCGTACACTCTTGGTCTAACGGGGGGTGGAGCATGCTCTCTCGGCAAATTAGGTCCATCATTCTCTTCCTCCTCATCACCACCCTCATCAGGGAAGAGTGTGTCATCGCCGGACTCTTCGGCATTGTTGTCATAATCACTATTCTCTTCATGACACTGTGCATCTGCCAAATCCCGATTAACTATGTCGTCTTCGAGCAATTGAGTCGGGATAGGTGGTTCAACTTGCTCGTTTTCTGTAGTGACCCAGCTGGTCGTTTCATGTGCTACCGCTCCTTTTCCCCCATTCCTGCTTTTGATTGTCTTGTTTAGTTGTATTATGTGCTATTGGGTTGGTTGGTTCGGGTTCGGAGAGGTTTTGGTAAGGTTTGAGACACTTAGTCTCTTTTGAGTAAGCCTAAGTTGGAAAAGTCAACCGGATGTTGACTTATGTGAAAAAGGGCTCGGATGTGAATTCCGATGATTCGGATAGCTTCGGGAGGTGATTTGGGACTCAGGAGTGTGATCGGAATATGATTTGGAGGTCCGGAGTAGCTTTAGGCTTGAATTGGCGAAAATGGATTTTTGGCATTTTCCGGTTGATAGGTGAGATTTTGATATGGGGGTCGGAATGGAATTCCGAGAGTTGTTGTGTCAATTGGGATGTGTGTGCAAAATTTCAAGTCATTCGGACGTGGTTTGATAGACTTTCTGATCAAAAGCGTAATTCAGAAGATTTTTGGAACCTTAGGCTTGAATCTGATGTGATTTGGTTGATTCGATGTTGTTTGAGGTGTTTTGAAGATTGGTATAAGTTTGGGTAGTGGTATATGACTTGTTCGTGCTTTTGGTTGAGGTCCCGGGGGCCTCGGGGTGATTTCGGATGGTTGACGGAAAGTTAGGAATTAGGAGTTTGCAGCTGAAGTTTTTGGTTGCTGTCATAACCGCATCTGCGGTTGGGAGACCGCAGGTGCGACTCCCGCAGATGTGGAAGCAAGCCGCAGAAGATGCTAAGAGGTGAGTCAGGCGGAGCCGCAGAAGCGGGCGTTTGGACGCATCTGCGATGGCGCAGGTGCGAGAGAGTGACCGCAGGTGCAGTCCCAGACCATTAAGTGAAAACCGCAGGTGCGGTGGGTTAGGCCGCAGAAGCGGAAAAAGGACCGCAGGTGCGGAATCCCTGGGTCAGAGAGTATATATTTCATCCTTCGCGATTTTCAGATCTTCTTCACATTTTAAAACGGTTTTTTGGAGCTTTTTGGGGGATTTTGAAGAGGGAATTAGAGGGAACTTCATTGAGGTAAGATTTTTGAACATAAAACTCGTTCCTATGGTGTTATTTCATTGATTAGGCTTGAAATTTGCGGAAACTTGTGAGTAAATATTGAAGAAACTAGGGCTTGGAATTAGAGACCTAGAATTTGGAATTTGAGGGGTCATTTGTGGTTGGATTTTGGTAAGTTTGATATGCATGAACTCGTGGGAAGATAAGGATTCCATTGATGTTAATTTTGTCAGATTTCCGAGACGTGGGCCCAGGGGTCGGGTTTGGTTTATTTCGGGATTTGTGTTGTAATTTGAGTATTTTCGCATGGGCTTCGTTCCCTTAGCATATTTTGACGTCATAATTCTGATTTTGGATAGATTCGACGCGTGTTGAGGACGATTCGAGAGGCAAAGGCATCGCGGGCTAGAGTTTGGACCGGATAGAGGTAAGTAATGATTCTAAATGTTGCCCTGAGGGTATGAAACCCCGGATATCACATCGTTGTGCTACTTTGAGGTGACGTACACGCTAGATGACGAGCGTGGGGTCGTGCACCGTTAGGGATTGTGACTTAGTCCGTTCTGTATGACTGTTTAACTGCGTAGTCGATTGAAAACTGTTTGCTATCATCATGTTTTGGGCAGAATGCCACATTTGGGCCTCGTGCCAGCTGTTTGGACCCTTAGGGGATTTTACTACTATTTCCTCACTGTTTTGACTTCGAAATTGTATTCAATCATGCTATATTCTACTGTTTTCACAACTCAGCCATCTTTACTCGTTTTTGATATTTTAAATGATATTTTGGGCTGAGCATCATGTTTTACTGTTGCCCGTGAGGCTTGTGAGATTCTGACTGAGTAAGGCCGAGGGCCTGTGTTGTGAGGATACTATGGGATCGGGTTGTGCGCCGCAGCATGTGGTACTTATTTGTGACATACGAGAGGCTGAGGGCCTGATTTATTATCCCACGAGGTGGCTTGTGATTGATATGAGGCCGAGAGCCTGTTGATTATGCCACGAGATGGCTTTATTGCGCTTGGGTCGTAAGGGGCCCCTCCCGGAGTCTGTACACCCCCAGTGAGCGCGGGTACCCAGTTTCTGATGTAATAAAACCGAGGGGCTGATGTTGTTCCATGTTATTGCCCGAGGGGCTGATACGAGTGGTTGTGAGGTAGCCCGAGGGGCTGGTTTCTGTTGGTATTTTGCCCGAGGGCTGATTTGTGTTTCTATCTTTAATCCCTGTTTTCATTCATTCATTTGAATTGCTAAAATATGTTTTAAAGAGGTTTTACTGAGCTAAGAAGTTTTTACATGCTTTTACTTATTTATGATATTGTTCTAGTTTTACACTGCCTCATTGTAGCATTTTGCTGTGTATTTATGTGTTTTCTTATCGCTCAGCTGCCTTTACTTTTATTACTTACTGAGTTGGTGATGTTTTATACTTCAATACCACACAAGAGGGGGGGGGGTGATCTGTGGTACCCAATTTTCGCATAACTGAACTATAGAAGGACCTGGTTCTTCTATGTATTACAACTACTACTGTTTGCGGAATAAGAGGTAAAGAAAATAAAGAACACAGAGATTTTTACGTGGAAAACACCTGGCTCAAAAGGTGAAAAAACCACGACCTACTACTCAATAGGATTTTCCCACACTTCCACTAAAATCACAGAGCCAAAATAGCATTTACAAAAATCTTTGTAAACCTAAGGATTAACTCTAATTCTGTTGTGGCACACAGCCTCAACTGTTGCGACAACTTCAAGTTAACTTGAACTTGAACACTCTAGGTACCTAATACAATTGCTTCTATAAAAGCTGAAAGGTACAATGTAAAATCACCTACTACAATTGAACTAGAATAAAAGATAGACACTTGGAACTGTTTCTTCTATCTTGTTCAAGTAGCTTCAGGATTGCACGCTTGAATCACACATAAATTGCTTGCAAAATCGCCTTGCTCTTTTGCTCTCAATTTAAGTTTAACTTCTGCGTATGTGCATTATTTCTGATAAGTTAGATTTATCTCCTTCACGTGCATCTCACATGTTTTGGTCGATCATGACTGTGCTTCACAAGATAGACCTGGTCCATGTCTGAGTTCTTTTGTCAGTCTTCTAAACTTCACTTGTTCTTGGGCCAACAAATTCCCCTTTTTTGATGATGACAAACTCTGTGCTTTTTAATTACGTGGATCCTGTAAGAACTCAGCTTAACCACCAATACAAAGTTTTAGAAAATTCCTTATCATCAAGGACCAGGTTAATTAGGTTATAAATATCACTTATTCAGAATATGTAAAGCACAATCTCTTCCCCCTTTTGGCATAATCGAAAAGTGGCATACAAAGTGTGAGTCCCAGATTTTAATAAGTACTCATGACCACTGGGGCAACTGCAAGTGCAATCATGGATTAATCATCAGTAATCAAGCAAACATATTTAAACTATCAAGGAAAGATTAACATTAATCAAGAGCAATGACAGTAGATATCATTGATAGAAGATATGTTGCTACCACAATCCACAACCAAAAAGCAAAAAACATTTAAAACATGAGCAAAAAGAAAGAAAAATCCCTAATCCGGGTCACTGAAGGTACTATACAGGTTCAAGAGATAAAGGCTAGAATTCCTAAGGCTTGGGGGAGCTAGAGGGTTGGTTCTGGGCTTGGAGGAGATTCAGCATATTGTGAAGAATTCCATCATTCTTCTCCTTTTCCTTAGCAAGCTCAGTCCTGAGAGCATCCCTCTCAGATTCCACCTCTGTCACACGAGCCTTTAGCCTAGCTATCTCAGCATCCTTGGCTTCACTTTCCTGAACAAGAGCACTGACTTTACTGTTGATAGGAATCTTCTTGGATGATCCAGGTTCATTTGGGATGGCATCAACTAAGTAGTCACAAGCAAGCAGAGTGTTAACGCCAAAGTAGTCTTTGCTTGAGGCCATCTCCCATTTCTTTAGAGGCACATTGCACCTATCCAGAACCATAGTCAGAATAAAGTCATAGGGGGTAGCGTGAGCCTTGGTGCCATTGATGACCCTGTCCAGTAGCTTGATGATAAATGTAGGCCAGTTAATTTGCCTTCCACTTTCAAGGCACTCCATCAGGACTAAGTCCATATAATTTGCAATATGCCTTCTCTCCTGCCTTGGCAGTAGGCACTTGTTGAAAAACTCAAAAAGGACTTTGTGCTGTGGCTTCATTTCAGTCTTGTGCACAAACTTGGCCTCATTCACTCCTTCAACATCACAGAAGTTCCTAGTGATTGTAAGGGAAGATGGAAGAGAATACAGACTTGGCCATCTCTGTCTGGTGTAATCATCATATCCCTCAGCAGGGATGTCTAGAATTTCTCCCAGTTTCTCTGCATCAAATGTCACTTGAACTCCTTTGACTTTGCAAGTAACCCTGCCCTCTTTGACTTCAGCATTTGCCATGAATTCAATAATTTCATTTCTGGCCAATCTCCCATCCATCTGAAGGACCATGTCCTTCCAGCCCTGAACAACCAATGTGTCAACCAAACGAACCATCCCTGGTTCCATCAAATCTTTCAGCAATCTTTCCTTCAAAATTTTTCTTTTGCCAAACATGACAAGCTTTCCATTCCTCATCTTCAGAAATTCAAACTTGTTTACTTTTCACTGCAGACCTTGTCCTCTTGGCTAATGAAGGTTCAGCAGCCTCAGACACAGAGGAAGACTTCTTGGAAGAAGTCTTGGGCTTTTTAGGCTTAGGGGTCTAAACCTCCACTGTTGTAACTTTCTCCTGATGGACCTGTTCCATCTCCTCAGCTTCAACAGCTTCTGAGGACTCTGCAACCTTCCCTTTTCCTTTATCCATCCTTTTCTTCTTACTTTCAACTAAGGCCTTTTGTAGAACAACCTCACTATGTTTCACCCTGCTTCTTGTGGCTCTTACCTTTGGCAAAGGAGTTTCAGTAGGTGTTGGGGAGGAAGCCTTTCTTTTCTTAGAAGGTTTAGGAGCAGTGGGGGCTTTTGGTGTAGATGTTCTCCTTTTCTTTGGATCGTAACTGGCACCCTACCTTTTTTAAAAGGTCTGCTAGGGTCTCTTCAACTGATGAACCAGGTTCATCTCCCTGTGAACTTAGATTAACTAACCCTTCAGCAGCTTCACCAGAACCACTTCCCCCTGACTTCTTGCCACTCTCTTCAACATTTTCTTGTACCACCCCACAAATAGCAGGTACAGACAAATTAACAGTGGGTGAATGATCAACCACTCCTTTCCCTTTTCCCTTCTCTTTACCACAGTCACCCTCTCTCTCTTTTTCTTTTTCAGATTTCTTTTTACCTCCACTCCTTCTTACCTCAGGTAATTCCACATCCCTGATAGGCCCAACCAAAACAAACCTAGTTTCTAAATTCTCAGTCAAAGAAGAACTTACCTTAGAATGGGATTCTTGAGCCTTCTCAGAGTCAGAAGACCTAGGTCCTTCCCCCTCACTAGCAGACTTGTACGACTCAGAATCAGAGTTAGACTCAGAGTCTTGGACCTGGCTTGCTTTTAATTTCTCATTCAATTTCTTTGAAAGAGCCCCAGAAGCTATTGTTTTCGAGCACGCATTTTTACCCTTCTCAGACTGGGTTTGGGAGTTGTGCTAGGTGGAGGAGAGGTAGATGAATTAGAGGGAGTGGGCTGTGGAGGAGTTACAGGGTTGTCTTGTGGGTTTGTCATTATCGCTGATTTCTTGAGTGAATTGGTGAGTTAGAACTTTGGAGAGGAAAGCAATTGAAACTGAAGAAGGGTTTTTGACGGTTTAGTATTATGAAGATGGCAGGAGGTAATGATGCGTATTTAAAGAGCAATACATATTTAATGTATAACGACAGCTTTAGCAGTGGTCAATTAGAGGTCTAATCAACCTGAAATTTCAGGTTTGAATGAACGGTTAAGTTTCCCTCGATTTTAGGCAAATTTTGTGGTTTAGAGTTCTAATGCGGACGGAACTGGTTCAAAACAAACGGATAGAATTTTCTAAGGAGTTGAACAATTGTAGGACTTCTGCTCATGATTTAAAGACTTCTGCTCATGATTTAAATATTTATATTTCTAATTGTGCAGAGTATAGAAAACATACCTTAGCATTCAGATGAACCAATACTGATGAACCAGGTTCTTCATTTGGAATTCTCTTGACCATGCCTCAATTTACCATAATAGAAAAAATTTTGTAAGAGATCAGTGGGTCATATTAACACATGTCACAGGAATATACTAATTACAATATGAAGCTGAGTAAAAATTAATCTAGATATTTACACAAGTTCAGATTTCCTAGCCAAAAAAAATTCATTTTTCAATATTTTTTTTTCATTGTGCATTCTGAGCTGGTCCTATTAGGTGATATTTATCATCCCTAATTCCAACCTGTTCCTTTCAAAGTTTTCTCTACTCAGTGCTTTAGTAAAGATGTCAGCAATTTATTTATCAGTAGCACAAAACTCTATGGTAATCAATCCTTTCTCATAGTTATCTCTTAAGAAGTGGTGTCTAACATCTATGCGCTTAGTCCTCTTATGTGTTATGATGAACAGGGTTCTTTGTCATACTTATAGCACTAGTTATCACAGAAGATAGGAATGCAACCAACTTCAATGCCAAAATCTATCAGCTGATGTTTGATCCATAGCAGTTGAGCACAACAAGAGGCAGCAACAACATATTCAGCCTCAGCAGTGGAGTAAGGCCACTGAATTCTGCTTTTTAGTGGCCCATGATACAAGACATGAACCAAGAAAATGAGCCATACCTGAGGTGCTCTTCCTACCCATAAGGAAACCTACATAATCAGCATCAGCATACCCTACTAGATTGAAATTACTACCTTTTGGGTACCAAAGACACAGATCAATAGTGCCTTTCAAATATCTCAGTATCCTTTTGACAGTAGTCAAGTGATGGATTAGCCTGAAAACGAGCACAAATCCCTACACTGAAAACTATGTCAGGTCTGCTGGCAGTAAGATACAAAAGTGAACCAATCATACCCCTATACAACTTCTGATCAACAGATGAACCAGGTTCATCTATGTCTAATTTAGTGGCTGTTGCAATGGGGGTGTCTATTTCCTTTGATTCAACCATTTTAATCTTTTTGATCAACTCTTTTGTATATTTCTGCTGATGGATCATGGTTCCATTTGGGTTTTGTTTGATCTGTAAGCCTAAGAAAAAGTTAAGCTCACCCATCATACTCATTTCAAACTCACTCCCCATTAATTTGGCAAAATCTTTACTTAGTTTGTCAGTGGTTGCCCCCAAAAATTATGTCATCAACATATATTTGTACCACAAGAAGATCCTTACCTTTTTTCTCTCAGGAATAGAGTACTGTCAATTTTACCTCTTTTGTAGCCATGTTCAAGCAGGAATTTGGACAATCGTTCATACCATGCTCTAGGAGCCTGCTTGAGTCCATAGAGAGCCTTGTCTAATTTGTACACATGTTCAGGACATTCCTTGCTCTCAAACCCTAGAGGTTGTTTAACAAAAACTTCTTCTTTTAGATAGCCATTCAGGAAGGCACTTTTGACATCCATCTGATGAAGAGTGAATTCCATGTGTGCTACAAAGGCTATGAGGAGTCTTATTGCCTCTAGTCTTGAAACTGGAGCAAAGGTCTCATCATAGTCTATACCCTCCTCTTGGCTATAACCCTGGACCACCAGTCTTGCCTTGTTCCTTGTAACTGTTCCATCTTCATCAAGCTTGTTTTTGAAGACCCATTTAGTGCCAACTACTGATATGTCCTTAGGTCTTGGAACTAGGTGCCAAACTTGACTTCTCTCAAACTGATTGAGTTCATCTTGCATTGCATTTACCCAATCTGCATCCTGCAAAGACTCAACAACATTTTTAGGTTCAATAAGAGATAGGAAAGCATCAAAAGCACACAGATTTTTTAATTGTGATCTAGTTTTAATTCCAGAGGTTGGATCACTGATTATGTTCTCAATGGGATGAGAACTTTGATACTTGTGAGGTTTCACAACCAACTGATTTTTGCTTGATGTTTCTCCTAGGTTCTGTTGCTGAAGAACAGGGTCATGAACATGTTCCTTTAGGGGATTGGTTTCAGTTCCTCTTTGTTTAGTTCCCACTGTCAGGTTGCCCTGGATGGAAGAACTTGTTCCATCACATGTTCCTTCTTTTGGTGCAACTTTAGCTTGAGCTGAGACTTCACTCAAATCTTTTACCATCCTAATAGCTTCATCTTCATGTTCCTGTCTCTCAGAAAGAATGTTAGTTTCATCAAAAAATACATGCACACTTTCTTCTACACACAAAGTTCTTTTATTGAACATTTTATAAGCTTGCTATGTGAAGAATATTCCAAGAATACTCCCTCATCACTTCTGGGATCAAACTTACCTAGGGCGTCCTTTCCATTATTGTGCACAAAGCACTTGCATCCAAATGCCCTAAGATGGGATATATTTGGTTTTCTCCCTTTACGTAACTCATAGGGAGTCTTCTCTACAAGAGGTCTAGTCATGCATCGATTAATAATATAACATGCAGTATTTACAGCCTCTGCCCAAAAGCTATGGGGCAGTTTACTAGAAAGAAGCATAGTCCTAGCCATATCTTCAAGAGTCCTATTCTTTCTTTCAACTACTCTATTTTGCTGAGGAGTCCTAGGGGCAGAAAAATTATGATCTATACCATGCTCATCACAAAATTCAGCAAACTTAGCATTTTCAAATTCTTTTCCATGATCAGACCTGATTGATGCAAGTTGATTACCTAGTTGTTTCTGAGTTTTTCTAACAAAGGCAGTAAACATGTCAAATGCTTCATCCTTAGATGTTAAAAACAGTACCCAGGTAAACCTAGAATAATCATCAACAAGTACCATCACATATTTCTTACCACCTCTGCTCAATGTTCTCATTGGACCACAGAGATCCATATGAACCAGTTCCATCGTCCTGGTTGTGCTTACCATTTTCTTGCTTTTAAAGGATGATCTTACATGTTCCCCCCTTGCACAGGCCTCACAAACTTTGTCTTTCTTTAACTTGATGTTAGGTAACCCTATCACCAGGTCCTTGGAGACTAATTTGTTGAGTTGATTCAGACTTGCATGACCAAGTCTTTTGTGCCAGAGGAGGGGATCATTGTCCAACACACTCAAGCAAGTGAGTTCATTTTCAGAAAGAGTGGACAAATCTACAATGTAAATATTGTTAACTATTTTTCCCTGCAAAACAATCTTGTCAGTGGTAAGATTAATCACAAAGCATTTGGTAGAGGTAAATGCTACAAGGTTACCTCTTTCACATAGTTGTGATACACTTATTAGGCTATATTTCAAGTCATATATCAAGTAGACATTCTCAATGGAATGTGAGTCTGTCTTACCTACCTTTCCAACCCCAATAATATCACCTTTCTTCCCATTTCCAAAGGAGGCATTACCTCCTTTTAAGTCCTCAAGTGAAAGGAACTGGTTCTTGCTTCCAGTCATATGTTTTGAGCAGCCACTATCCATGTACCATATTTGGCTACTTCCCTTCACTTAGGCCTGCAAAAAGAAATCAGGGGTTAGTCTTAGGAACCCAAACTAGTTTGGGGCCCTTTCTATAGGCAAAGGGGTAAATTAAATTCCTTTTGGCCCACCCAGGCAGCCTATTTGTTTCTTGAACAAAGGTTTTGTTCTTTCGAATGGCCTTTTCTTTTGCATTACAGTCATTTTTGTAATGACCAGTCTTGCCACAGTGTGTGCAGATTTTGTTTTCAGGGAGAGTAATGTACTTGCTTTTGGGGTCCCACTTAGGTGCTTGGGTCCCATATCCAAGTCCTCTCTTGTTGCTACTATGGTGTTCTTGTAGCCAGGATAGTGCATCAGAAGCCTTATTCCATTTGCAAGTTTTGTCTAGTTCATGCTTTACCTTCCCTAGATCTTCCTTTAAGATTCTTATCTGCTCATCCTTTTTGTACACCTCATCCTTCATCTTTCCTAGATTTTCTTCTAAGGTGAGATGTGTGTGATCATCTTTCTTCTTACCTGTTCCTAATTTCAGTTTTAAATTTTCAGACCTAAGTTCTAAGACACTGGTGTCAAGTTCAAGAACCTGGTTCTTCAACTCAGCATTTTTACTGTCACTCTCATTAGCCCTAGATTCTAGGTTTTTGCACTTGGATTTTAAGATCACACACTCCCTAGACAGTTGTTCCTTCTCATTGTTAATTATCTCAGACTCATCGATGAAGTCTAGCAATAGTTCAGATAACCTTTCTTTAGACAGAAGTTTAATCTTGTCTTTGAGATGAGTCACACTTACCTCTTGTTCATCATCTGATTCTCCAATGGCCATAAGTGCTTGTTTATTTCCAGCTTCATCTTCTGAATCTTCATCTGATGTCTCTCCCCAAGCAGCAACCATAGCCTTAGTTGATCCTTTGTTCCTTTTGGGTTGAACCTGTTCCTTCTTCCTGTTCCTTCATTCTGCCATTTCTCAATTTCCCACTGGGGACAGTTCTTGATCATGTGATCAGTCTTGCCACATTTGTAGCAACCCTCGTGGGTCTGTTTCTCAGGAGCTCTTGGTTTGTTGAAGGTTGTACCAATTGAAGTAACCCTTCGTCTCATCTAGTACTTTTTGAAACTCCCGTTGTCGTATCTATGGTCCACTTCATCATTCCTCTAGATCTTCCACTTCCAGTCTATTCTGCGTAGCCCTAGACTGTTTTCCTTCTTGGGTGCATCCATTTTCATGGTTTGCCTTCTCAGTTCATAGGCAGTGAGATTCCCAATCAGTTCATCCAACTTGAGAGTAGCAATGTTCTTTGATTCCTGAATAGCAGTGATTTTGCTTTCCCAAGTTACTGGTAAGACCCTTGTCAAGATTTTCTCAACCTTGTCTTCTTCAAGGATAATTCTCCCAAGAGATTTAAGTTCATTTGTTAGTATTGTGAACCTTGTGTACATCTCCTGGATAGTTTCTCCTTCCTTCATGGTGACATTCTCATATTGAGAATATAGCAGTGTTCCTCTTGATCTCTTTACTTGAGGAGCTCCTTCATGAGCCACTTGTAAAGTGTCCCATATCTCCTTAGCAGTGGTGCAGCTTTGAATCCTGATGTACTCGTCTGGACCTAGTCCACACACAAGCCATTTCTTGGCCTTGAAATTCTTTTCCCATTTCTTCAAATCTTCAGCAGTGCAGTCAGCTCTTGTCTTTGGCACGTCCACTCCTTCAGCATTCTTCTTTGTAGTAGCCAGGGGACCATCGGTGACTATGTCCCAGAGTTCATAGTCTTCTCCTATGATGTGATCTCTCATCATGTTCTTCCACCAAGAATAGTACTGACCATTAAAGAGTGGGGGCCTAGCAGTGGATTGCCCTTCCCAGTTTCCAGGTGGTGCACTCATCTTGATCTTTTCCTAAGGTGTTAGCCTCTTCAAGGATAACCTGCTCTGATACCAAATGATGTTTTATACTTCAATACCACACAAGAGGGGGGGTGATTTGTGTGGTACCCAATTTTCGCTTAACTGAACTATAGAAGGACTTGGTTCTTCTATGTGTTCCAACTACTACTGTTTGCGGAATAAGAGGTAAATAAAATAAAGAACACAGAAATTTTTATGTGGAAAAGACCTGGCTCAAAAGGTGAAAAAATCACGACCTACTACTCAATAGGATTTTCCCAAACTTTCACTAAAATCACTGAGCCAAAATAGCATTTACAAAAATCTTTGTAAACCTAAGGATTAACTCTAATCCCGTTGTGGCACACAGCCTCAACTGTTGCGACAACTTCAATTTAACTTTAACTTGAACCTCTAGGTACCTAATACAATTGCTTCTATAAAAGCTGAAAGGTACAATGTAAAATCACCTACTACAATTGAACTAGAATAAAAGATAGACACTTGGAATTGTTTCTTCTATCTTGTTCAAGTAGCTTCATGTCACGACCCGGATTTCCCACCCTCGGGAGTCGTGATGGCGCCTGCTAATGTGAGCTAGGCAAGCCAATCATTTGAACAATTTAACTTTTTACCTATTTTATATTCTTTAACAGTTACGAAGACATAACATTTAAACGCCGGAAATTTAACATAAGCGGAAGAAGAACAACAACTGTCTGAACATAAATACCTAGTACAACTGTTTGAGTCTCGACTACCTAGAACTGGTGCCACGGTTTCACAGACGGTCTAAGAATACTACAAATAAAGGGTCTGAAGAAATAAATACAACACTGTCTCTAGAAATGCATGAAAGAAACAGGAATAGTAGGTAGAAGGAGATGCCAAGGCCTGCGGACGCCTGCAGGGCTACCTCGGGTCGCCTGATGATCAAGAGTTAGCAATCTCACTGCGGTCCGAAGTCCACAACACTGGGGTCTGCACAAAAGAGTGCAGAGTGTAGTATCAGCACAACCGACCCCATGTGCTGGTAAGTGCCTAGCCTAACCTCGGCGAAGTAGTGACGAGGCTAGGACCAGACCACCAAATAAACCTGTGCAGTTATATAATATACGGCAGAAAGTAAAGCAGGAATAAACAAGTAAATATGGGAGGGGGAAACATGCTTCGGGGAAAAACAGGTAACAACAGAATATCAAGAGAACTATAAAAGAATCAAAATCCAACCACTAATAAGAATAAGAAAAACAAAGGCAGATTTCACTTTCTTTTCACATCTTGTTGCAAGTGTGCAACCCGATCCCGTTTCCTGTATCTCGTGGTAGGCGTACCACCCGCTCCCATTTCATTATACCTCGTGGTAGGCGTACCACCCGCTCCCATTTCATTATATCTCGTGCTAGGCGTACCACTCGCTCCCATTTCATTATACCTCATGGTAGGCGTACCACCCGCTCCCATTTCATTATACCTCGTGGTAGGCGTACCACCCGCTCCCATTTTATTATATCTCGTGCTAGGCGTACCACTCGCTCCCATTTCATTATACCTCATGGTAGGCGTACCACCCGCTCCCATTTCATTATATCTCGTGGTAGGAGTACCACCCGCTCCCATTTCATTATATCTCGTGGTAGGCCTACCACCCGCTCCCACATAATATTGTTGCGGCGTGCAACCCGATCCATATATAATATTGTTGCGGCGTGCAACCCAATCCATATATAATATTGTTGCGGCGTGCAACCCGATCCATATATAGTATTGTTGCGGCGTGCAACCCGATCCATATATAATATATACAATTATAACGAGAGTCCCGACAAGGTATCAAAAGGTCTACCCTATCCCGGCAAGGGAAAAACAGCTATAACCAAACTTGTTACAACACCTAACTACCTCAGCTATACCCAAACTAGTTACAACACCTAACTACCTCAGCTATACCCAAACTGGTTACAACACCTAACTACCTTAGCTATACCCATAATCCTTACCTAACACAAAGAATCATCAACCTAAGTATCCGTAATATTAATTAAGAACACAATACAAGGGAACCACAACTCAACAATAGCCCGGCAAGGGGCAACATAATGATCTCTTCTCTTTCTCACTTTTACTTCACATTTCACTTCACAACTCGAGCCAATGCTCTAGAGTTTCAATTATCACTTATACTTTCACAATTCATTATACAACTGGAGTTAACGCTCCTCAACGTTCATAGGTCACAATTCTTTTCACAACTTTACACAACAAATAGAAATTTTTACCATGGCATTAATAATACAACGAAATCATGGAAATCACAATATAAGACTCACGGTCATGCTCGACACCGACGTATAGATACTCGTCACCATGCCTATACATCGTACTCAACAAGAAACAAATAGCAAATAGGACGCAACTCCTAATCCCTCAAGCTAAGGTTAGACCAAACACTTACCTCGATGCCACGAACACAATTCAAGTCTCAATTATAGCTTTACCCCTTGATTCCACCGCCAATTCGCTCGTATCTAATCACAAATTACTTAATTACATCAATAAGTGCTAAATGAATCAACCCCAATGCATGAAAATGAGTTTTCCAAAATTTTACCCAAAAATTCAAAAATCGCCCCCGGGCCCACGTGGTCAAAACCCGAGGTTCGAACCAAAACCCGATTACCCATTCCCCCACGAACTCAAATATATAATTTGTTTTGAAATCGGACCTCAAATTGAGGTCCAAATCCCCAATTTTTGAAAAATCTAGGTTCTACCCAAAACACCCAATTTTCCCCATGAAAATCTTTGATTTTAGGTTGAAATCATGTTAAAAGATGTTAACGATTGAAAGAAATGAGTAAAAACTAACTTACAATCGATTTGGAAGAAGACTTGTTCTTGGGAAATCGTCCAAAGGAGTTGTGTTTTGAAAAAGATGTGAAAAATGGTTCAAAATCGGCTAAGTAAAAAAAATGCAGGTCGAAATTGCGAAGACAGGGTTCGCATTTGCGAACCCTTGAGAAATACTAGACCTTTGCATTTGCGACATCAGGGTAATCGCATTTGCGATGACAATCCTCGCATTTGCGAGAAGGGCTGGCCTGGGCCTGCTTCGCAATTGCGAAAGGCCGCTCGCATTTGCGAGTCAGGCTTCGCAAGGCCTGCTATGCTAAGCTGTAATTTCTGCAATTTTTGTTAAGTTCAAACCTTCCCGAATCACATCTGAAACACACCCGAGCCCTCGGGGCTCCTAACCAAACACACGTACTAACTCAATAACATCATACGGACTTATTCGTGCGATCAAATCGCCAAAATAACATCATTATCAACAAATTAAACCTCAAAATCAAAGCATTTTTCTCAAACTTCATCAAGTATCAAATTTAGCAATTTAAGTCCGAATCACATCAAACGACGTCCGTTTTTCACCAAATTTTACATACACATCTTAAATCATATATAAGACCTATACCGGGCGCCGGAACCAAAATACGGGCCCGATACTAACATGTTCTAATCATATTTCATTTCCGCTTTCCTTAAACAATTTCATAAAACAATTTCTTTCAAAAATTCATTTCTCGGACTTGGGACCTCGGAATTAGATTCCGGGCATACGCCCAAGTCCATATTTTCCTACGGACCCTCCGGGACCGTCAAATCACGGGTCCGGGTCCGTTTACCCAAAACGTTGACCAAGGTCAAATTAATTCATTTTATAGTTAAAACTTATCATTTTTCACACAGTTTCTCATTTAAGCTTTTCGGCTACGCGCCCGGACTGCGCACGCAAATCGAGGTGACTCTAAATGAGTTTTTCAAGGCCTCGGAGTCATAAAAATTAATTTAAAACAAGTGATGACCGTTTGTGTCATCACACTTCAGGATTGCACGCTTGAATCACACATAAATTGCTTGCAAAATAGCCTTGCTCTTTTGCTCTCAATTTAAGTTTAACTTCTGCTTATGTGCATTACTTCTGATAAGTTAGATTTATCTCCTTCACATGCATCTCACTTGTTTGGGTCGATCATGACTGTGCTTTACAAGATGGACCTGGTCCATGTCCGAGTTCTTTTGTCAGTCTTCCAAACTTCACCTGTTCTTGGGCCAACAGTTGGGATACTCACATTACTCCTTGCACCCTGTGTGCAGATTCAGGAGTCTCGGGTCACGCTAGCGAGGGTTGATTGCTTACCAGCAGGCTGTACGGAGTTGACTAGGTAGCTGCTCGGCGTTCGCAGCCCAGTGCTTCTCCAATCCTATCTTTATTTCGCTTGTTCTAGCTTTGTATTAGACTATGTTGTCTTTTCATACTCTTAGACGGCTTTTAGATGCTCATGACTGGTGACACCCCGATGTCGGGCTGTATTTTTTTCCGCATTTGTTTTATTTCGCTCTATTTTGGGATTTATCACTTATTAATGACTTAATTATGAATTATTATAACTGTTAATTTGTTTGGGGGATCGTGTCGGCTGGCCTTGCTTCATGAGAGGCGCCATCACGACCGGGTCCGGTTTGGGGTCGTGACATTTTCACTGCACAAACAACAAAATAATTAGCTACTCAAATTGATAAATACTTTACATATAGCTATATCACTTCACTTACAAGTCGTAATGTGTTGACATTCCATGATGGACATTATCCTGTTGGTGATGACTCCCGAATGGACCACCATGATCCAACACACCAAAACTACGCATATTCCAACTGGGTGTGGGTTCATAACTTGTAAAATTCATATCTGGACAGTACCCCCTGTGGAATATATGAGTGTTAATACAAATTCAATACAGCAAAAATAAACATTGTAACACAAAGGAAAATTGAAGTTTACCACTCGTCTTGTGGATTATGTAAAGTAGGAGAGAAATTATTTCCTCGCTCCTTATTCGCCCGTGAAGATAAGTTTAGATCCGGCCAAACTCTTTCAGCCAGAACCTGTTCGGCTAAAACTGCTCCAGAATAACCACCTAATGATTGAGGGTTATCCCTGCTTTGCGCAACCTTATTATTGCGAACGTCTTCAACCTTCACGTACATTTTCAACATTTTTATCAAAATAAATTCCCGGTATTCATCCAGAGTCCCCAAAAAATCTCTCAGAGTTTCATCATCCTCGATGTTAAACAGCGTAACAAGCAACCCCTTGCGGAGTGACAGAATACGGATATCTTCCAGTTACTTTAAGGTTCACCAAATGTTTGCTCACACTCATTTTATTACACAACAAGGATACCAGTCTATCGTACTCCATTGTAAGTGACAACTTAACATGACTCTGTGGAGATAAACTATAGCTCACTGAGTTATTCGCCACCACAATCTCACCCCCCCTCCCCCCCCCCAATATAATGAAACCCTTACTTTTCGCTCTTAAGACATTATGACAAATTCCTTGAGAATTTAACAAGAAGAAAAATTTAACAGGAGTTAAGAGTATTTCTGAATGGATTTTTGCAAAATCCTTAACGCCTTTAAATAAGGCAATGCCCAATCCGGGATTGGGGGGTCGAATTTTTTGAGGTAAAACGTCCTTTTAAAATGCGTTTTACCCATTTGAGTTATTATTATGCCAGTTAAGCGAAGAAGAGTTATTGGTGGGCCCACAAAATACGTATAGCGTATTTCAAAAACGAGTTTTATATAAAACACCTTTTTAAAATGCGCTTTACCTTAACGTCCAAAACGGACGTTAAAGTAAAGCGCTCTTTAAAACTGCATTTTATATAGTTTGGTCACTTAATTTATTTTCCACTTATTTCGGTCTTTTGAGTTCAAAATGCATTTAGTTTTTGGACTCACTGAAAAGGTACGAGAACAACAACTAGAGAAATTTGCATCACCTTCCGACTTTGAAAGAATAATTTCACAAACACTATTTCGAATACTATCATACCTTTTGTGATGACCCAAAAGGTCATCACTCATTTTTGAAAGTAAATTCTATGTTCCGAGGCCTTAAAAACCTCTTTTCATCTCACCTCGATTTGCATGCGCAGTCCGGGCACGTTTTCGGGAAGCTTTTATGTGAAAACTAAGCAAAATATGGAAATTGGCTTTTAAAATTTAATAAAGTTGACTTTGGTCAACATTCTTGGTAAACGGACCCGGACCCATAATCCGACCGTCTCATAGGGTCCGTAGAAAAATTTGGGACTTGGGCGTATGCCTTGAATCGAATTTCGAGGTCCCAAGCCCGAGAAATGAATTTTTAAAGAAAATTGTTTTTTGGAAAATATAAAGGTTTTTAGAAGTGAAGTGATGCATTTTCTTGATGGTATCGGGCCCGTATTTTGGTTCCGGAGCCCGGTACAGGTTGGAAATGATGATTAAGTTGAATTTGTAAAATTTGGTAAAGTTCGGAATTGTTTTGGTATAAAACGGGCCTATGGTTGAGAAAATAGTAATTTTGATGTTCTTGAGTGATTTCATGAATATGAGGTTTAATTCATAGGTGTTGATGTTATTTTGATGATTTGATTGCACGAGCAAGTCCCTATGATATTTTTGGACTTGCGTGCATGATTGGTTTGGAGCCCCGAGGGCTCGGGTGAACACGGAGTGAAATTGGACTTAGGAAAATTGCTGGTGTGTTGCAGATGTATAGCAGGCCTCTGATCTCGCAAATGCGAGATCAGGCATCGCAATTGCGATGCAAGCAGGGATGGAAAATGCGAAGATCCCAGGGCCAGCCAATTCTCACAAATGTGAGAAATACTTCGCAAATGCGAAGTCTTCAACATATGCCAGAAGTCGCAAATGCGACGATCCCATCGCAAATGCGAGATCGCAAATGCGACAGATTTCTCGCAAATGCGAAGCCTACAGGATTTTTGCATGGTCGCAAATGCGACATATTCTTCGCATTTGCGAAGGCAGCAGGTCCTGAAGGTGTTCGCAACTGCGAACCCTGGTCGCAATTGCGACATCAGAGACCAGTTAATTTGGACTTAGACCCATTTTTCTTCATTTTTCAAACCTTCTCAAAACCTAAACACTTTTGGGCGATTTTCTAAAGAAAAGTTCTTCTCCAAACCAATTGTAAGTCATTTCTAACTCATTTTCTTTAATCTATAACATCTTTTCACATGAATTCAACTCAAAATCAAGGGTCATGGGGGAAATTGGGTGATTTGGGTAGAACTTAGGATTTTCAAAATTTTAGGGATTTGGACCTCGATTTGAGGTCCGATTTCAAAACAAATTATATATTTGGGTTCATGGGTGAATGGGTAATCGGGTTTTGGTTCGAACCTCGGGTTTTGACCATGTGGGCCCGGGGTCGATGTTTGACTTTTTGGAAAAATCTTTAGAAAACCTATTTTCATGCATTAGAATTGATTCATTTAGCATTTTTTTGATATCGTTAAGTAAATTGTGGCTAGATACAAGTGAATTGGTGGTGGAAACAAGAGGTAAAGCGGTAGTTGAGGCTTGAATTGTGTCCGTCGCATTGAGGTAAGTGTTTGGTCTAATCTTAGCTTGAGGGATTAGGAGTTGTGTCTTATTCTCTATGTGTTAATTGTTGAGTGCGACGTATAGGCATGGTGACGAGTATCTATGCGTCGGTGTCAAGCATGCCCGTGAGTCCTATACTATGATGAATATGACTCTGTTTCGTATTATTTATGCTTTATATGATGAAATCTATTGTTGAACAAGGCTTGTGGAAGTACTATTGGTAATTGAACGTTTTAGAGCGTTGGCTCGAGTTGTGAATTGAGTTGTAGAAGTAATATTGGTAATTGAATATTGTAGAGCGTTGGCTCAAGTTGTGAATTGAGTTGTGAAGTAATTGTGAAAAAGAGAAGAAGTTTATGATATTATTTCCCTTGCCGGGATGTTATTGCTTTTGATATTGTTTTTACTTGCCGGGATATTGTTGTTATGCTATTGTTCCCTTGCCGGGATTCTATTATGATTTTATTGATTCCCTTGCCCGTATTGCTTTGTGATTATTGTTTGGGTAAGGAAGAGTGTAAAAGCACGAAGGGTGATGTCGTGCATGATATTTGTGAGAGAGTGTTAATGCACGAAGGGTGATGCCGTGCCGATATTATGAGGTTAAAACACGAAGGGTGATGCCGTGCTGCACAATTTACAATGTCGTGCTATGATATGAGTGATAATGCCCGAAGGATAGTTCCGTGCCATGATTATGTGAGGTAAAAGCACGAAGGGTGATGACGTGCCTATATTGATTCTTATGGTGAGGACGAGAGTAAAAGCACGAAGGGTGATGCCGTGCGCTTGTCTTTGATTTTCTGATTCTTGCTGATACTTGAGTCATGGTGTTCTTTATGTTTATTTATTGGTTTTCTGTTGTTCCCCGCAGCATGTTTTCCCCCTCCTATCTTTACCTGTAAATTTTTTCCTTTACTTTTCCCTTTGTATATGATTTAACTGCACAGGTTTATTTGGTAGTCTGGTCCTAGCCTCGTCACTACTTCGCCGAGGTTAGGCTAGGCACTTACCAGCACATGGGGTCGGTTGTGCTGATACTACACTATGCACTGTGTGCAGATCCCGGTGCTGCAGTTTTTGGACCACAGTGAGGTTGCTGCTTCCAGACCATTAGGCGACCCGAGGTAATCCTGCAGGCGTCCGTAGGCCTTGGCGTCTCCTTCTATCATTTTCTTTCTGTTTTTACTTATTCGGAGACAGATTCGTGTAATTCTGTTCAGACCTTATTTATAGTATTCTTAGACAGTCTGTGAGGTTGTGACACCAGTTTTGGGTAGCTTATGTTTATGGATTGGTATCGGTAGTATTATTAAATTGTTATATTTCAGTCTTCCGCTTTGTTATTTCCGCTGTTTATATAATGTTAATTCACCATTGTTAAGGGATCAAAGATAAAAAGGGTTAAATAACTGGAATAATTGGTTTGCCTAGCTTTCACTAGTAGGCGTCATCACGACTCCCGAGGGTGGGAAATCCGGGTCGTGACACCTTTAGAAATATTGTTACTCTCGAAAAAGTTTTCTTTTAAAAATAAAATATTTGAAAACAAAAGAATCTGAAAAAGTTACCTTGTAATTACACCATGTAATTACATCCAATTCTCACCTTCCCCTTGAGGGGAGTGTAATTACTCCCTCTCAATTACATCCAATTCCCAACTAACCAAGTAATTACTTGGCCAAACAAGTCAAACTATGTAATTACATCTAATTATACTCAAATCCAATTCCCCTGTGACTTTCCAAACAGGCTCTGAATGTTCTAAATAAAACTCATAGACGAAATTCACTGTTCCAAGCACCTAAGAGTGACCCATGATCAATGAAGTGAGAAGAATCATGAATTTTTTTGTTTAAATTTTAACGTAATCAAAAAAATATTGTAAATGATTTCTTTGAATATGCCGTGAAAGGTAGAAGGAATCTCGTGAAACTAATCAAAATATGAATCAACTGCCGGGAACACCATTATTAGAAGGAAAAAAAAAGATTCACTACTCCAGTATTTGAAGTACTTTTAGTATTACTACTTGTTTGGATTGTTGTTATAACATGTCGTTTCATAATGTACTGTATCGTATTGGATTGTATTATATTGTATTGTATTGTTTGATGAATATAATATTTGGGTAGATTGTGTTGTTTTTTGTCGTTTCATGATGTCACGCACCAATAATATGAAGAATAAACTTGCATCATTACTAAGAAAAAATAGGATACAAAGTAGAACTATTATATAAAAAAGTATGGTAAATGATAAAATATGATTATTAATAATAAAGAAGGCCAAGATGAGAGAAAAAAAGCAAGAAAACGACGCCACCACACCAAATTTGTCGTTCCATAAAGTAGCACTTTTCGTTGTTACGTAACGATAAATTTAACGATACGATACAATAAAATTTAAATAACAATCAAAACAAATATTATATTTAAAATAACAATACGATACGATACAATAGTTAACAACCATCCAAACAAACGCTCTTTTATTCCAAGAAGATTCCCTTGAGAGTTGAGTCAATGCTTAGTTTTTTTTTTTTTTTTTTTTTTTTTTTTTTTTTTGTAGCCGAGGTGGTTTAGAAAGTAAATTTCCCTAGGTCTCAGTGGTTTAAAAGGTCATTATTTATAGTCATGGGGAAAAACATAAAAGAGAAAAGAAAAATCATAAGTTGGGCTAATTTTATATACATATACAAAAAAGGAAAAAATATTTTTTGACTATTATTTTGAAAGCGACTATACAATATCATTTTTCAACTTTATGTAAAGTCATTAAATTATTTTGGGTAGAAATAGCGTGGGGTAGCCACTTTTTAAAGTGGTATTTACTTTTTATCCAGCATTTTTAATGCTGAGCAAAAATAGCCACTACTCTATTAAAATTAATATGAAAAGACGAAGTTACCCTTTCTTCTATCTTTTTTCCATCCCAAACCCTCTATCAAAATTTCAAAACCCTTTCTCCTGATCAAAATTTCCCAAACTCGTTACTTCTCTTCCCCATGCAGTAAGTTCTTCCCCAACTTCATCCCACTTCCTAAACCCAAAGGCAAACCACTTCCTCGTTGCAGACCACTTCTCCAACTTTATTTCTTTTTCTTTTTCTTTTGGTTGGTTAGGTTCTTGTTGTTTTTTAGGCTTTGGGTTTTAATTAATCTGATAGTTATTATCTGTTACATGTCGTGGTTTTGACTATACTGTTTTCATTTAGTTGATGGGACCCTTTACCATTTTATGGAATTGAATTTTGATAATTGTGTTAAGGACATGTAGTCCTGAAGTCCTAAAGTTAAATTCAAAAGTTAAGGACATGGTCCTGAACTTAGAGTTTCAAGTTCAAAAGTTAAGGAAATGTAGTCTTGAAGTCCTAAAGTTAAGTTCAATAGTTAAGGGCACAAGTTCAAAAGTTAAGGACAGGCAGTCTTTAACTTATAGTTACAAGTTCTAAAGTTAAGGACATGCAGTCCTTAACTTATAGTTACAAGTTCAAAAGATAAGGACAGACAGTCCTTAACTTACAGTTACAAGTTCAAAAGTTAAGGACAATAGGTCCTTAACTTTGATTTCCAAGTTCAAAAGTTAAGGACAGACAATCCTTAACTTACAATTATACGTTCAAAAGTTAAGGACAAGCAGTCCTTAACTTACAGTTACAAGTTCAAAAGTTAAGGACAATAGGTCCTTAACTTTGACTTACAAGTTCAAAAGTTAGGGACGCTTGGTCTTGAAGTTTGAGTTCCAAGTTCAAAAGTTAAGGACATGTAGCCTTGAAGTCCTGAACTTAGAGTTCCAAGTTCAAAAGTTAAGGACATGTAGTCCTGAAATCCTGAACTTAGAGTTACAGGTTCAAAAGGATATGTAGTCCTGAAGTCCTGAACTTAGAGTTCCAAGTTTAAAAGTTAAGGACATGTAGTCCTGAAGTTAAGGACATGAGCAGAAGGGTGTTTTCGTCCGGACAGTTAAAGTTTATTAAAGCAGTGGCTAAAGACTAAAGACATTTTAAACGGTGACTTAAAAGTAAATACATGTGTTATTAGTGGTCAACCGCGCACTTCCCCTTATTTTGGCCAATTATTTTTTGTCTCATCAATGTCAAGAAACTTTACATATGTTCCATGTATCGATGAAGTCAAAATATGTTTCTTTAATTAGTCTCTAAACTATGTGTTAATTGCTAAGAAACTACAGCTAACAATTTTCGACACCAGAAAATAACTCACCCTATAAATTATAATTTCCATATTTGAGATACATTATCATTGTTCTTTTTGGTAGATCATTGTTATATACTAATGCAAAATTTTTGTATGGAGATTAGCAAACCAACCAAACGACTCCTTAGAGCACAAACAAGCTAAAGGTGGTCGTTCCATTGTTATCAAAATCATTGAAAGGAAAGGGGCAGGGATCACAGAATAATGACACGTGTCATGAAGCAAGTGGATATGGAGCCTCAACGTGGTACAGACATTTCTACCATCCACGTGTCATGAGTATACTCAATTTATTCACCTCATGCCACTGGCTAACCGTCTCTGTTGATCCGCTTTGCCAATTCTAACTATTATATCTATTCCATTCTAAACAGCCTCAATTTGTACTCTACATAGGATGAAGCGGATAAATATATAATGGGATTATAAGTAGCTTGATTTGATTTTTTTTTTTAAATTTCTCACCCGTTATTCAGTATTCGCGTTGGAGCACTGAGTAATTCGTATTTGTACCATGTAAGACTCATTAAAAAGGGAAATGATCCCTACTAGATTTTTTTTCATTCTTAGGCTCGAATTCAACATCTCTAATTATAATTGAAGGGATCCTATGCAACCCATCAATCATATGCGGCGTTCAGAGGCGGACCTATGTACAGAGAAGAGGGATCACCGGACCCTGTTAGCCTCGACAAAAATTCTAGATATATATGTATATATATGTTTAAAATGTCTATATTTTTTATCTGGAACCCTTAATAACAAAAGTCTGATAAGCAATGGTTGAACAGTTGCTCTATGTGGACCAGCGACCTTCAAATCTTGAATCCGCCTCCAAGAGGTGCTTATTTGGTTAATAACAATATTGTTGAGGTGATGGAAGTGGAATTAATCACACATGAAAAACAATCCAAGGGTAGTTTCTTTCCCTTCATGTGGGATTTACTGAGTTGTTGTTATTGAAAAATTAAGAGAAAAGAAATTTCTTAAAAGTGAACACTTATTTAGCTGCACGTGTTGCCTTTTTATGCATGTGATAATGAGTTATTCCATCCGTTCATTTTTACTTGATATGTATACTAAAATAGATTTTTATTTTTACTTGTCACTTTATGCATATCAAGAGAAGACAAAAAAAAAAATTCCGGTTATACCCAAAGTATTTATTACTCATTTCAAATTATTTTCTCAAATCCAATAAAATAGACATCAATTAATATGAGTATCATGGTCAAAACATGCCAAGTAAAAGTGAATGAAAGGAGTATTTCTAAGTTCTTGCTACCAAACAAATCAAAGTGGAATAGACAACTTGACATTACTATCCACAAATTCAGTCTTAGTCTTATTCCATGGTGGAGAAGTGATAAGGCTCCACTATAAGCATAATTAATTATCCACCTTTAATTCAAAAAAAGTTGTCCCCCTATATTATAACACCAATTCTTGCTTTTTCTTCATTTTATTTTAAGGTCGACATAAATTATGTAGTACTATTAGTTAGTCTATAAACCATGGAAAAAATCGTCTATAATTAGTTCAAGCTGTTATCCCTGCTTACTATTAATAACTAGACTGCACTGGGTTAATTTTATACATTTTCAAGCAAATAAAACTAATTTTGGTAAATTTGCTTATTGATATAGAGTTCAAGATTAGGGTTTAGGGTTCAAGAGAAGAGGACCAATGCATTCCTTCGTCTTCTTATTATGATGTTGACATAGAAGGGGTTCGATTATCATCAGTTCATGTCAGTGAAAATAATTCGGAAAAGGCCTAAAAATGCCACTCAACTTCCAGAAATGGTTTATTCATGTCATCCGTTAAAAAATTGCTATTTCCATGCCACTGCCGTCAAAGAAATGACCCATCCATGCCATTATTGACTAACGGCTCAATTTTTATATGGCCCATCCATGCCGCTGTCGTTAGTCAATAATGGCATGGATGTGCCATTTCGTTAACGGCAGTGGCATGAAATGAGCATTTTTTTAACGTGATGGCATGGATAGACCATTTCTGAAAGTTGAGTGGCATTTTTAGGCCTTTTCAAAAATAATTTTACATTAGATATGGTTTGGACCTTGAACTAATTCGTAGGGAGAGTTTAGAGCATTGAGCTCACATTTATTCTAGTTAATTTGTGTGTAATTGTGTTTAATTTGGATTGTTAAAACTTTGTCTAATTGTTTAAACGTTAAAAGAATTAATTTGCTAGTAGTACGTTTTAGCCTTATAACATTCTAATTATTTGTTGCATCATGATCATAAGAAAATAAAAAAGAGGAAAATATCCCAAGAAGTTTTAGGTGTGCCCATATGTCATTTTAATTATATTATGTCCAAACTTTTTCCTTCTTTTTTTATTAAAATAATCTTGAAATAGTACTGCAATTAAAAAATTGAAAAATAAATATCTAATTCTTGTAAACAGAGAAGTCCGTCACTTTCACGATAATGTTCTTGGCTACCAACAGGACCACAAATCAATCTCCTATTGTTGCTATTTTTTGGAAAAAGAAGACATGTGCGGTTATTAGGGGCGGATCTACTGTATTAGTTATGGGTACAGATGAACCTAATAATTTTTTCTTAGACGTTATATTTGTATAAGTAAATTCATTAAGTATGTATAAATATTTAATTATGAACCTGGAAAACTACAACAATGTGTTCGGTGACAAGTTCAGAACATATAAATTTCAAATTCTTGCTTCGTTTTTGCAGGCTACCAACTCTTCTTAATCATTAATGGGTTGCTTTACTATGTTCAATGCTTTATTCAGTTCAATTTTTGTGTGCTAATCATCACAAGCAATGAATTTAAAGGCCTATAATAATAGTTTAAATATTGGGATGTATAGTAAAAGTCTGATGATAGAAACCTTGTACTTATTAATGCTGGTTTTATGTTTCTATCAGAGTGGGTAGTTTGTGTTATTTTCCACTAAAAAGAGACATCTAAAATTGAAGAAAATTATAAATGACGACAAAGATCAATGTCCATATTTTCATCAAATAACACTTCCAAATTAAGAAAATGTACTAACAAGTTGACAATAAAATAACTTTTTGGTGTAATAAGATTAAAGATCTTCAACTTGTTTGCCACTTTTAACTTGTGAATAGTCTATTTGACCATTTTCTAAATTTGACTTGATGAAATTATTTTTTTAACTAAAATTAAGATATAAGAAACTATAGAAATATATAACAATCTACATTTTTTCTAACAAACTAGCCAAAGGAAGGGAGAAATTCAAAAATAGCCAGATTTACCACTGGTCGTTGAAAAATAGTCAAGTTTCAAAAGTCATCAAAATTTAGCCACTTTAAATTTGAGCGAAAACACTGTTCAAAATCCGGAAAAATACACCCGCAAATTTTACGGGAGTTCCAGCATAAGTATGCTTGAACTCCCGTAAATTTTACGGGAGTTCCAGGATAACTATGCTGGAACTCCCGCAAATTTTACGGGAGTTCAAGCATAATTATGCTGGAACTCCCGCAAATTTTACGGGAGTTCCAGCAAGTATAATTGTCCAGTATAATATACTGGAGTTTGGAGCACTGGTGCTCCAGTCTCCCGCAAATTTTACAGGAGTTAGCAAAGTATACCGGTCCAGCATAATATGCTGGAGTTCGTACACAAATGCACCAGAACTCCCGTATATTATACTGGACCGGTCCCTGTTGCAGCAAAATAGTGGCTATTTTTCGTTGACTTGATAAACGCTGGCTATTTTTCATTGACCAGTGTGAAAACTGGCTATACCATGATATTTTAACCAATGGGAGAAATTCAAAAATAGCCAGATTTACCACTGGTCGTTGAAAAATAGCCAAGTTTCAAAAGTCATCGAAATTTAGCCACTTTAAATCTGAGCGAAAACACTGTTCAAAATCCGAAAAAATACGCCCGCAAATTTTATGGGAGTTCCAGCATAAGTATGCTTGAACTCCCGTAAATTTTACGGGAGTTCCAGGATAACTATGCTGGAACTCCCGCAAATTTTACGGGAGTTCAAAGATAACTATGCTGGAACTCCCGCAAATTTTACGGGAGTTCCAGCAAGTATAATTGTCCAGTATAATATACTGGAGTTTGGAGCACTGGTGCTCCAGTCTCCCGCAAATTTTACAGGAGTTAGCAAAGTATACCGGTCCAGCATAATATGCTGGAGTTCGTACACAAATGCACCAGAACTCCCGTATATTATATTGGACCGGTCCCTGTTGCAGCAAAATAGTGGCTATTTTTCATTGACTTGATAAACGCTGACTATTTTTTATTGACCAGTGTGAAAACTGGCTATACCATGATATTTTTACTTTACTTTATTGGTGAAAGTTAATTCCTCACATTGTAATCTCTCCCCATTTTTCATTCTCTTATCCCCTAAATATAATAAAAATAATTATTAAAAAAAGGTTCACTTAATTTGAATTTTGAAGCAAAATTGTATTAGATTTACTTAATATTTTAAACTTAAAATTTAGATATTCATAAACTATACGAAAAGTACTATAATTTATAATTTTCTCATATCAATATAGTAAAAAAATAGTGTACATGTCAAAACATTGGTCAAAGTTTAGGTAGTTTGACTCTGAAAAGCAAAACATAACAAGTTAAAGTGAACGGAGGGAGTAATAAATAAATATTGTCAAACAGAGTGAAAGGGAAGGAGTAATTGACAAGATCTGGTAGGGAACGCTTTTCTTTAATCCGCCTTCCACTAAGACTGTACATGGATCGGATCGGATCAGATTTAGCATATTTCGAATTCGGATTTCGGATTTCGAATTCTACAAAATGCAATCCCGATCCGGATTAATATCGGATCGGATCGAATTTTAAATTTTGGATCGGATCAATATTTCGGATTTCGGATCGGATTATACATATTATTAAGGCTATTGCTAATCTAATCGGCTAATGCATCTGCCTTATCTGCTTCTTCTGTGTTATGTGCTAATACAAACATCTCTTTTCTTTTCATCCCTTTTATCAACATTGCATCTCTATGAAAATATTTCTCCGGAGGTTGGAGTTGTTATGCCTCAAAGTTGCAAACTCATCCATATATTTTCTTTGTAAAAGAGGCAATACAGCAAGAAAAATTTATGTTTCTGCAATTACGAGGGTACTATGGTGCCATTATAGCTAAATCCAGCAATTGTAAATGTAATAACTTGGAGGAAGATATAAAGAAAGTGCTAACTATCCGAAATTAAAGTTTAGTATTTATACATGTCCTAATAATTTCGGATTTCGGATCGGGTTAAAATTATACCAATCCGGATCCGATCCTAATATCCAACATTTTAATAAACATAATCCGAAATCCGATCCAAATATCCGAAATTGAGCGGATCGATTCGAATTTCGGAAATCCGATCCAAATGAACAACCCTACCTTCCACGAACCGAATCTAAATTAATCGAGTCAATTAGTGTCAAACACTAATAGTTATACTAAACAAAATTGACAAGATCTGAAGCATAACAAAGTTTCAAACCTTGATTGTCATTTTCTCTACCTAAAACAATCCTTAGTAAATTAGTACGGATTAATATTTTAATCCAAACATGAAAATGCCAAACACATCAGTAGTTTTATCAGATAAAATTTTCCTATCTGACAAAAGAAACTAAGCTAATTTCCTTACACATGTCAAGATGTTATAGATTCCCTTTAACTTTTCTCTCTGTTCTGATTCCCCTGTCACTAAAACCAAACTGTCAAGCATATATTCACCATTCAACAACAAGTAGAGAAGCGGATCCTGTATTTCAAGCTTATAGGTTTGAAATTCTAAATATTTTAAGTTATTGCGTTCTAAATTAATAATTGTACATATTAAATTATTTTTTTTAAACAAATATATAGTTCGAACCAAAGTTACTAAAATTCAGCCGAGCCCGCTCCTGGCACTCTAACTCCACCCCTGACAACAAGGGCATTTATATAAGCTACTGTGGCAAAAACTGGTACAGTTTCTCATGATTCACGAATTCCATTTTCAATATAGGAGAAATGTCTTCAATCTTGATAAGGACAGTTTGGTAAATTTGGTACATGTAGCTGTGAAGCAGCAGTTTCAGTTCACTGTCTTCACTTCTGTTCTAAGTTCCTTACCTGCAAAGTGTACAACTGTATACAAAGAGAGAGAAAACAAAGCACCCCATTTTTACTGAAACATGTAATAATAGGCTGATAGTTATAGGCTATAGGCTTGTTCCTATAACTGTATCTTCCTCAAAGTTTGTTCCTAGGATTCACTTTTGCTGTAAACTAAGAAGCAACTACTTTCTTCATCGTGCTTCTTGTCTTATTTTACTGGGTGAAAGTTGACTTTGAGAAAGAAAGACTTCTATTTAGATTAGTTTCTTAGTAAAAGATAAGACAAGAAGCAAGGGCGTAGCAGCTGCGCGAAGTTGCGCCTTAGCACATCCGTTATCTTGCCTATTCCGATTAAGTGACAGTAAAAATATTGACTATTCATAGCATTCTTGGTTTGTGGGTGTCTTTGATTTGGTTTTATTGTTCAGTTTTTGTATGTGGGGTTTTGCTAAAAAGGCTGTTGGTTGATTGACTGAAGAATTAAAGAGTATTGAAAGTATGTCTTTGAAGAGCAGAGGAGTAGCAGAAAGAACTTCAAGAAGTGTAGTTTCTCAAAAATGGAGTCTTTTACTTTGTCTTGGTAGTTTTTGTGCTGGAATGCTCTTTACAACCAGGTAAAGTTATTCACTTTTTGAGAAAGTTTACATTTTTATACTGATATTATCTTCTGGGAACTGGGTTGTTTTTGTATTCACTTTTCTTGATTGGGTATGGGATCTTTACTTCTTCAGTTATTTGGAATAAAGTTTAACAGTTTAACTTCTATATAGTGATAGTATAAAAATTCAATCACCTAAAGATAACTACAGGTAACTGTTCTTATAAACTAAGTAAGTTAGAAAGCAAGGCAGGTTATCTATGATAATAGTGTATAAGTTAAATCCTTTGGAATAATCTTGAAGGGCCTTAGAGCAACGGTAAAGTTGTCTTCAAGTGACCTATAGGTCACTGGTTCGAGCCGTGGCATCAGCCACTGATGCTTGCATCTGGGTAGGTTGACTACATCACACCCCAGGGGTGTGGCCCTTTCCCGGACCCTGCGTGAATGCGGATGCTTCACCTTTGGACTAATCTTGTTTGATGTCTTAGCTTTAGGTGCTAGACAATTATATGTTAGTGTTTGATGTTTTTAGGTGTTCTGTTTGATTTGTTTGTTTTCTTTTTGGTTTACTACATTTGTACTGAGATTCAGGTTTAACAACTTTTTTAACTATACATTTTATAATTTGGTCCGTGCAGTATCTTTTAATGACTAGTTATGACCTTTTTACATTTTATTACAAGAAAGCTTAAAGTAATGTTACTTTTGATTTTCCCCAATTCCCTGTTCTAATCCCACAAATATTGATGATTACATGTAGTTATCTTTTATGTGATCTGATCGTGTAAGAATTACTTATTTTACACTGTCATTTTTACATTGTCACCGTACAGAAGTTAAACTCTTATGAGAAAAGCGACTGAGTTTATGTAACCATATAATGTAAATATCATACAAAACTATAATGCTTATATTAGTTCTTGAGGAATAATGATTTGACAATTATGCAGAATGTGGATCATTCCTGAAATAAAAGGTGGTATTGCAAGAACAACCACAGTCGACGCTAAAAGATTGAAGTTAGTTTCAGAAGGATGCATTACAAAATTTGTGAGTACTCCTATTCAGTGACGGACCCAGGATTTTGTGCAAGCGAGTTCAATCTTAGAAGTACATAACTTTAGTCGTAAAATAGTAGTTGTCAAGTGGGTTCAAATAAAATATTTATTCAAAATTTACGCAGCTTTAATCGTAATTTATACATATACACAGCTTCCACGTGCGTCCGCCACTGCTCCTATTCCATGTAAATAACTAATCTACAACTTGGAAATCAAATTCTTGTTTATTTTCACCAACCATACATCTTAACTGTGACTTTTTTTTTTCTGTTAAGTTGCAGTATAAAGATGTAAAACTAGTATCTCAAGATATTTTTGGGAAAGTTTCTAAGACAAATAATGCTATTCAGTGAGTTTTGCTCAACCCTCTTTTCCTTTCTCTTCTGTTTCTTCTTACTTTTGATAAGATTACAGAACTTTGCATTAGATATGATAAATATAGTATGAATGCGGATATCTTATACAGGACACTAGACAAAACCATTTCAAATTTGGAAATGGAGTTGGCTGCAGCAAAGGCAGAACAGGAGTCACTCCTTAGCGGCGCTCCAATATCAGATTCAACAACAAAAAGAAAATATTTTATGGTTATAGGGATAAATACTGCATTTAGTAGCAGAAAAAGAAGGGATTCAGTTCGTGCTACATGGATGCCACAAGGTATTTTTCCTCTGCCTTATCGCCTCCTAGTTTGTCTACTCGTCTCGTGATGGCATTTTCTTTATCTGATATTTGGCATTTTTGATTCAACTTGGTGAAACAGGTGAAAAAAGAAGGAAGCTAGAAGAAGAGAAAGGAATAATCATTCGCTTCGTCATTGGTCATGGGTGAGAGATTTTTCTTCTACTAAACATTCTAAATTGAATGATATATTTTAGCGCTTGTCTAGTTCATGTAACTAGGATATTTTAATCACTTTAATCAAATTCTGTTGGTATGTATAAACTTGTATGCATAGGTATTCTAATTCTGCCTCAATATTTTCATACATCGAATCTATGTTGCCTGCACACTCCAGGACAGCTAACGCACCCATGCGGATCCTCCAATAATGCACTAGTTTTGGAGGATCCGACATGCACCCATTGACATTTCGTAGAGTCCGAGCAACATAGTATCAACTCTTGTTTGTAATCATGTTGTTAAGATTTATAGCAGCATAAACTTTTAACATTCTGTCTAAAAAGCTATAAACTCATTGTGCAGTGCAACAGTAGGGGGAATATTAGACAGAGCTATTGAAGCTGAGGATAAAAAACATGGTGATTTCTTGAGGCTGGTAATATATTTTGTGTCTGATTTACTGCAATAATTCACTTTATGTACTCATACGTAAAAGACGATACATCAGTTTTGCTACCTTTTAAACAGGATCATATTGAGGGTTATCTTGAATTGTCAGCCAAAACAAAGACTTATTTTGCCACTGCTGTTAACTTGTGGGATGCAGAATATTACATCAAAGTTGATGATGATGTTCATGTCAATATAGGTAAACAAATATTTTTCGTAATTTCTTTTAATGTTATATTGAGATTTTAAGACTTATTACAGCAAATGCAACTGTCTCTCAATGTTACATGACTAGTTTTATATCTGTTGCAGCTACATTAGGGGAAACATTAGCAAGGCATCGTAAGAAACCACGTATATATATCGGGTGCATGAAATCTGGTCCTGTCCTCTCGCGGAAGTAAGGACATTTAGTTTTTTTGTCTGTAAATTGAATCTTGAAATTTCAATTTGTCGACATTATATTGTTTTGAATCACAGGGGTGTAAGATATCATGAACCAGAATACTGGAAATTCGGAGATAAGTATTTTCGTCATGCTACTGGACAAATATATGCCATTTCAAAAGACTTGGCTACTTATATATCAGTAAACCAGTTAAGTATCTTTTTCTCTTAATATCTTTATTCCATTTGTAGTAGTTTTTTTCCTTTTTTTTTCCCACTTACCTATGTATAAATTTCTTCATATTTAAAGGCATGTACTGCATAAGTATACCAATGAGGATGTGTCATTGGGTGCTTGGTTTATTGGACTCGATGTGCAGCATATCGATGATCGCAGATTGTGTTGTGGAACTCCACCTGGTAAATCATTTTTACCAATATTGTCTTTTACTCATAGGTTCTGATGCAATATGTGTGAACTGCAAAGAAATCAAAACCTTTCCTTACAGGCTATGTTGCTCGGACTCTTCAAAAATGTCGTCAGGTGCGTGTCAGGTCCTCCAAAATTAATACATTTTCGGAAGATTTGACACAGGTGCGGCAACATTTTTGGAGAATCTGAGCAACATAGCTTTCGTGGGGTGTGACTGTTGATGTTTGATGAATCCAAGATCCGAAGACGAATCCAGGATCTAAAGTTAGTTGGTTCAGAATGAGTGTGAACGTGTCCTAAATCTGCCTCTAGACCGAGCTAGTTAATGCTAGCAAGATGCTGTAAAAACTGCAGTTAGTTTCGCTTGTTTGTTACCAAATTTGATACCAAAATGAAACTACTTTCTGATGCAGACTGTGAATGGAAGGCACAAGCAGGCAACATCTGTGTTGCATCATTTGACTGGACATGCAGTGGGATATGCAGGTCTGTTGACAGGATAAAAGAGGTCCATCGCCGTTGTGGCGAGGGAGAGAATGCACTATGGAAAGCTGCATTCTGAGGACATGCATTTCTTCCAAACAGGACAACGAAATAGGTCTATCGATATGTCAATATCCCACATTCATTTGCTCCGGAATACAGATTATAGATGCAAATAACTCAGAGGCGAATCCAAGATATAGAGTTAGTGGGTTCTGAATAAGTGCGATCTTATTATATGTATACATTTTATGCTTTTTTTTGTTTGCCTGTGTATACAGAGTTCAAGTTGAAGGTATAGTGGGTTCAGCTGAACCCCTAGAACCCGCTCTAAATCTGCAACATGTGCATAAACAGAGATGTGCGCCGTGCGGTGGGAGAGACAATGATTAAAAATAGATGGCCTTGCCTTAGCTCTGGGGAAACCTTCTCCATTTTTGTAAAGAATAATGGCTGCCAAAGCAGTTGCGAGCAGAAATGCTGATCAGTGGGCCATAATGTAAGTCATAGTATACTGGATTGTAAAATCTTAATAAGTGTTCAAAATCATATTTTTTGTGGCCTTGTTTCTGTCATTTGTTATGGGTGCTCACTCAATATTTATCTAAATATTTGCATAATTACCTATATAAATTATTAAATATGATCAAAAGTAATGGGTGCTTAAGCACCCATAAGTGTGTATGTAGATCCGCCCATGCCAACTTGTCTGGCCTTTTGTATTTGCATAATGTTGTGTTGATTTCACATGGCATATATCAGTCCAATAACGCAACTGAAATGAATTGTTAGGGTGCTCCAAAAATTCATTTTATCAGTTTAAAGAAGTTAACTCATAATGCATCCAACGGTGAGGCCTAGTGGTCAATAAAGCAGTTGGGAACCATGACGTCTCGGGTTCAAATCCCAGCCTAGGCAAAAACACTAGGTGATTTCTTCTCATATGTCCAAATCTTTGGTGAACAAAGTTATCCAGTAGTTGTGCTAGTGGGAGATAACATGTAACCTGTAGAATTAGTCAAGGTGCTAGTGAGAGATAGCAGAACCTGTAGAATTAGTCAAGGTGCTAGTGAGAGATAGCAGGTAACCCGTGGAATTAGTCAAAGTGCAGGCAAGATTATCTGGACATGAGGTTATCCCAAAAAAAGAACAAGCAGCTAAACTCATACTAATAGAATAGTGTTTATGGCTTCCAAAGGTATCGTCTCTCAGCTTGGACAGCTCTGGTACAGTAAAATTGGTTTGCTGATATTGGTAGTAAGCTTTTCACTGTCTATCTCTGTTGCCAAAGCCGATAAAAATGATTACTGAAACAAGAAATTAGCCGAATGATATTGCTCTGGTAATTCACATCAAATTATGTAGGTAAGGGATGTTGGGATTTTAAGTATATGATATGCTTAAAATAGGGTGAATGGTAAATGGAGGGAAATAAAATTTTTAAGTGAAATTTTAAGTTTTCCCCTTGGCAAAGGGACATTGTCCCATATTGGAAGAGGAAGAGGTTTTTTATGCGTATATAAGCCATTGCTCTTCTTCTAGCTCTTAAAGAGTTGAGAAGAAGGCAAGCCTCGCGCAGCCGTCGTCGCTCGGCTTCGGCTCCGGTCAAATGATTGATTGATTAATTTTTGGACCAAATTTGTTTGTTAATAGTAAAATATTAACAGAAATGTTATTAAATATTTGTTTTAATAACAGAATATTAATATTAAAATAAATATTAATATTAAATCCAATCCGTTTTTCAGTTGTGTAAAAACTACCCTCTTCAATTTTTCCTCTTTATTGTTGAGTAAATAGCCATTTATGTTATGACATTTATGCTGTGGTCGTTTTGCATAAACAGTCATTCTGAAGAGTTGCGCCTCTTCAGATTTCAGCCCAACTTTTACTATAAATACAAGACTATTCTGCTCAGAATTTCCATACGAATTTTCTGAGTTCTTCTCCTTTCTTCTGCATATTTTAACTTCAAAGAAAGCAACAGTAAGTGTGATTTGCTACCGAACTTTGTGTTCGCTGAAACATTGGGGTTTGAAGTACCACTACACCAATGTGTAATTCGTTCTATCCTGGGAGGAAATAATCCATAACCTTGGGTACTAGGAGGGGATTAAATTCCTTAAGGAAACACTGTGAATTCAGTGGGCTCGAATTAAAATTCTGTTTCTGCTTTTCATTTCTGTTTATGTTCATTTATATTTTCCAAAATTATTTTACAAATACAATTTACTAACAAGCTTAAGGAATTTAATATATTTTCTGTATTTGTACTCACTGTTTCTGAAGAGTAAAACCTTTGTGGTTTTGTACTCTATTGGAGATTAAAATTTATGTGATTTTAACGTTTGTGTCATTCTTTTACAGAAATGACTAATGATAATGTGAACCAAGCTACTCCAATGGTGATTGCCAATGCCTCAACGAGCCGAACGACACCGGCAGCATTGGCACCGGCGGAGAAACACAAAAAAATTTTCAGGATTGATTTCAAGCGCTGGCAGCAAAAGATGTTCTTCTATTTGACTACTCTAAGTCTTCAGAAGTTCATTAAGGAAGATGTTCTTGTGCTATCCGATGAAACTTCAGAAACTGAACGCTTTCTCGTGATTGAGGCGTGGAAGGATTCAGATTTTTTGTGCAAGAATTATATTCTAAGCGGGCTGGAGGATGCTTTGTATAACGTCTATAGTGGCGTGGAAACGTCAAAAGAACTGTGGACTACGCTTGAAAAGAAATACAAAACTGAAGATGCCGGGTTGAAGAAGTTCGTTGCTGCAAAGTTTTTGGACTACAAAATGGTAGATAGTAAGTCTGTTATTACCCAAGTCCATGAATTGCAAGTGATTATTCACGATCTTCTTGCTGAAAGTATAAATCAAATTAATATTGATGTTGAAAGTAGTAATCTTAGTATTTTTACTAATAGAAATTTCATTGAAGGTCTTGTCATCAATGAAGCATTTCAAGTAGCAGCGATGATTGAGAAGTTGCCTCCTTTGTGGAAGGACTTCAAAAACTACTTGAAACACAAACGCAAGGAGATGTCCCTTGAAGATCTCATAGTTCGGTTGAGAATCGAAGAGGACAACAAAGTTGCTGAAAAGAGAGGCCGTGGAAACTCAACAATAATAGGAGCAAATATTGTTGAAGAAAACAAAAAGAGGAAGAAGGCTTCTGGACCGAAATACAACCCAAGCAAGAAGCGGTTCAGTGGAAATTGCTACAACTGTGAAAAAGCCGGACACAAATCTACGGAGTGTCGTGCTCCAGAGAAAGACAAGAAGAAGGGTCAAGCAAACATAGTTGAAAAGCATGATGATGTTGATGACTTATGTGCCATACTTTCCGAATGCAACTTGGTGGGCAATCCTAAAGAGTGGTGGATTGATTTTGGAGCCACTCGCCATGTTTGTGCTGTTAGAGAAACTTTTGCTACTTATGCTCCTGTTGGACCCAATGGGATGCTTTCTGTGGGAAATGCTGCAAAGGTCAAGATTGAAGGATGTGGGAAGATATTTCTCAAAATGACTTCCGGCAAAGTGCTGACTTTGAACAACGTCCTCCATGTTCCCGAGATTAGGAAGAATTTAGTCTCTGCTGGACTTCTTGTTAAGAATGGTTTTAAATGTGTTTTTGTTTCCGATAAGGTTGTAATAAGTAAGAACGAAATGTTTGTAGGAAAAGGTTACCTCACTGAGGGCCTTTTCAAGCTGAATGTAATGGTTGTTGAAAACAATAATAAAATTTCAGCTTCGTCTTACTTACTTGAGTCAACTGAATTATGGCATATACGTTTGGGTCATGTTAATTATAAAACCTTGCGGAAAATGATTAATTTGGAAGTATTGCCTAAATTTGAATGCGACAAATCAAAATGTCAAATATGTGTGGAATCTAAGTATGTTAAACATCCTTATAAGTCAGTTGAAAGGAATTCAGATCCTTTAGACTTAATTCACACATATATTTACGATATGAAGTCAATACCATCTCGCGGTGGAAAGAAGTATTTCATAACTTTTATTGACGATAGTACTCGATATTGCTAAGTTTACTTACTTAATAGTAAAGATGAAGCAATAGACGCATTCAAGCAATACAAAAATGAAGTTGAAATGCAACTTAATAAGAAAATCAAAATGATAAGAAGTGATAGGGGTGGTGAATATGGATCTCCTTTTGAACAAATATGTTTAGAATAAGGAATTATTCATCAAACAACGGCCCCTTACACGCCCCAATCCAATGGGATTGCAGAAAAAAAGAATCGTTCATTAAAGGAGATGACGAACGCATTATTGATAAGTTCTTGTTTGCCACAGAACTTGTGGAGGGAAGCCGTTCTTACGGCTAGCCGAATACTAAATCGAGTACCCCATAGCAAAACACAATCCATTCCATATGAAAAATGGAAAGGAAGGAAGCTCAACTTGAATTATTTTAAAGTGTGGGGGTGTTTGGCAAAAGTGCAAGTTCCTAAACCCAAAAGGGTAAAAATAGGACCGAAAACCGTTGATTGTGTTTTCATAGGATATGCGACTAATAGTAAAGCATATCGATTTCTGGTTCATAAATCAGAAAATCCCGACATTCATAATAATACGGTTATAGAATCAGATAATGCTGAGTTGTTTGAAAATATATATCCGTATAAAAAGGAATGTGAGTCAATTGGTGAAGGATCTAAACGACCTCGGGAAGAAACAAAAGAAAGTACACTTAACCAGGAGGATCCAAGACGTAGTAAACGTCAAAGAACGTCTACTTCATTTGGACCAGATTTTGTGACTTTCTTATTGGAAAATGAGCCTCAAACATTTAAATAAGCTATGTCTTCTTCGGAATCATTATTTTGGAAAGAGGCAGTCAATAGTGAAATAGAATCCATACTAAACAACCATACATGGGAATTGGTTGATCTTCCTCCTGGAAATAAACCGTTGGGTTCTAAATGGATCTTTAAGAGGAAAATGAAAGATGATGGCACTATTGACAAATATAAGGCAAGACTTGTGGTCAAAGGGTATAGACAACGAGAAGGTCTTGACTATTTCGATACATACTCTCAAGTTACAAGAATTACATCCATACGAACGTCAATAGCGTTAACTGCAGTTTATGGTCTTGAAATTCATCAAATGGATGTTAAGACAGTCTTCTTAAATGGAGAGTTAGAGGAAGAAATTTACATGGAACCACCTGAAGGGTTTGTGGTTCCAGGTAAAGAAAAGAAGGTATGTAGACTTGTTAAGTCCCTTTACGGACTAAAACAAGCACCCAAACAATGGCATGCGAAATTTGACCAAACAATGTTGTCAAATGGTTTTAAAATAAATGAATGTGATAAATGTGTGTACAATAAAAATATTCCAAATCACATAGTCATTGTTTGCTTATATGTGGATGATATGTTGATAATGAGTAATGACATTGCCAACATAAATGCGACTAAGCGCATGTTAACTGGCAAGTTTGATATGAAAGACTTGGGAGTTGCTGATTGAATTCTGGGAATTAAGATCCATAAGACTTCTCAAGGTCTGGCATTGTCACAATCTCATTATATTAAGACAGTACTTGAAAAATTCAAGCACTTGCACTACAACATTATGCATATACAGCTACGAAGTACGTCGTAGCTAAACATGAAAAATTTCGTGGCTAAACACTTTAGCCACAATAATTTTTTCCGTAGCATCCGTAGCTAGATGTAGCGTAATTAAAAGCTAGCTACAAACTTTAACATTTCATGGCTAAGGATTAATACTTATTGCTACAAGAATTTTTGTGATGTGGCTATATTAATAAAACTTTTTGCCACAAAGAATATATATTTATAGCTAATGATTTTATCTTTTGCCACGATAAATTAACTTTGTAGCTATCTTCCATACTTTAGATACAAAGGGATATACTGTGGCAAAAAGTGTTATTTATTTAGCTACAAAATTCAAATACATAGCTATGCCCTCATATTAGATTTATATTTAGCTACCAACCCATAATTTTATGGCTATAAATCGTCAAATATCCACGATTAAATATTTTATTATATTTTATTTGGTGAATAGATTTTTATACATTTTATTTTTATTGATCAAAAATTAATTTATTAAAATTTTTAAATATTCCATATCCATACATTTTTTTTATCAAACCATAGAAAATACACAGTAATAAACTTTAAATATCTTATTTTATACAAACTGAAATCTAAATAGTTTAATAAATTAATTCTAAAATATACAATTGTCTATTTACAGTACATAATATACACACTTCCACAAGTATGTAACTCTTGTACAAGAGACATAACTAGTAGCTAATATTCAGCTAGATAATAGAAAAAACATAAAGTCACATTCTTGTCAAACTAATAGGAGTATAATACAAATTATGCACCATTATCTATAATCTATAAAATTATAAAGGGTTCCATATCAAAAGAAAATTAAGTTCTAAGTATTTGATCCGGGAATTTCAGATGTCGCCGCCAGATAATCTTCTGCAGTCAAGGATGAAGTACTTTCACTCTTTACATCAAGGTTGAATTCTTAATCTTCTTGCATTGAATAGATTGAAATGCACCCTATAAATTTAAAAGAAATAATAATTAACACAAAAGAATGAGTGAACCAAAAAGCGCATTAATACGAGAATTTTTAGTATACAATAAGAGGGAAAAACTCAAAGCAACAAGATAAGAAAATAAACCTGTATACTTTTTTAAAAACTTTTGAAAGAATTCTCATCTCATTTTTGTAATGTCTTTTCGACGAACTGTGGTTCCTCCCAATATTACATTTTAATTTTTAAAGTCCCACTCAATACCTATCACAATACGGCAAAAATATCTATCAAATTGTTAGAATATAAATTTTAAATTTTAAATCAAATAGGTGTATTGGGATCTAAAAATCCTAAAATATATATACATAAATATACCTGAAAAAAAAGAAGCCATCGGGCTATCTAGCCAGTGATTCAACTGGTTTGCTCTCTTCATGTGAAGAGAGGCATTGTTGAAGAAGGAAATGAAAAAGGGGGGATGGGGTTGGCGGCAGGTTAGGGAAACAAAGTGAGAATGTTATTAGGTTTGTGAATTTTGGTTTGGGCCAATTGGCCTTTATGTTCCTTTTCTATTTTTAATTTATATTTGCTTCCTTTTATTTCTTAGTTAATATATTACAAATGCCATAAATGCTAGAATTTAGAAACGTAAGTACTACTCCTAACATATGCAAGTAAGTCAGAAAATTGTCTATGTAAAATACAAAAGATCAAATATATAATTTATACTAAATAAAATAAAAATATTAACTTGCATGAAATAAAGATATTCTATATTATATTATATTCTTTATAACCTTTTTTTGTCCTATACGATATTATTAGTTTTCTTATGTATTCCTATTTCAATTATATTAACTTCTTAATTTAAGTAGATTACGATAGTTATTAAGTTATTAAAATAGTATTAAACCATTAAATAAATAACTTTTCTACTTGTTTCAATTGAGTGTAATTAGCGATAAATGTACATAGATACAAACATCTGGTCTAAATTTGATATTTTTTATTCAAATCTAATGAAAATTAGTTACATACTTAATTAAAATGTATTGAAAATTAAAAGTATAATTTTTTAATATGAATTATGATATACTAGTTGTTAGTTTTGTTATACACTGCTATATAACCCATATTAAAATCTTAAATTTTTTTGAAGTGAAACTTAATAATGAATCATGTAAATATTATAAAATATCAAATAATAGTCACAAGAGAAACATAATCCTCTTCCTATATCTTTATCATATTAATTTCTCAATTCTTATGTTCGACGGTATAATTTTAATTTGTGAAAATTTAGAAACTATATATATATATAATATATATATATATATATATATATATATATATATATATATATATTTTTCCTGTGGACTTAAGTGTTGTTGTGTGTTTGTGTGTGTGCATATATGGTACAAGGATTATTAGTTGTTTAAATTTATATAATTAGTCATCCACACATTAATTAGCTATAATTTCCATTATATTTAATAAGAATTATAACCATAATTAGTTTTCATGTGGACTTAAGTATCAATTAATTTCGTAACCTCTTTGTGTAAATAGCGATAGTAGAATTATATAAAAAAATTAATGAATTATAATTTCATAAATTTTTTAGTAGTGTTTAAATATGTTCATTGTATGTATTTTGGAGCTTTGGCCATTTATCAAAATTAAGTGCACCAAAACCATCACAAAGTTCTACAATATATGAGAACTTATTTTCAAAATGAATCACTAGATATATGAAATTATTTCTAAGTACTTATTAAAAATACTTAAATGTGAGTGTGTATTAATATATATATATATATATATATATATATAATATATATATATATATATATATATATATATATATATATATATATATATATATATATATATATATATATATATATATATATATATATCAAACAACTCTTAAAGTCTTCAATATATGAGGACTTAATTAAAAATAAATCTTAAATATATAAGAAATTACTCTAAGTAGTTACATAAAAAATAGTTAAGTACAAGACATACATAAATTCTCTATATATGTTAATATATTTTGAATTTTACACCAAATATATATAATTAACGTCCAAATATAACATGTTGCAATAAAATAAAATATGAGTTTGATAAATAAAAAGTAAATTGGTAAGTTTTGAGGCTACAAATAGGCATACAAATGATCTATTATTGAAGATTAACTTTTGCAATTTAGTTTGTTATTTTAAAGTTTATTAATACTTCAATTTATACATAATTACTATATTTTCAATTATTTTGAGAAAATCTAACTTCTATAGTTAAAATTGAATTTTCATTACTTGATAGTGTTTGAGCAACTCTTATTTTTGTCTCTGAAATAAAAATATTCACCTATGAAATTTTGCACATATAACTTATTGTGGTTAAAATACTATTATTGCAGTGACAATCCTAACTATACGGCCAAAGTTATAATTAACTGGTAAATTTATCGTCTCTTTATATTTGTGGCTATTATTTTGTCATGACAAATAGCTTTAACTTTTATCTAACTATTTTTATTTTAGAAGATAAATATTTATCTGACTACAAAATGTAGTTCAAATATTTAATGTGGCTAGATTTACCTTGAGGAAAAAAAAATACTGATGAGTTATAAAATTTATCTTATCAATTTTGTGGTATCATTTTAGCGTGACAAATAATTGTAGCTACTAAGCCAACTATGGCCATGACTTTTTAGAACTTGAAACAAAATTATTTATTTAATAACATTTTGATTTAAAAAATTTATTGTGACTAAAAGGTTACTATTGCTATATGAAGTTTCAACTCGTGGCCAAAACTAATGATTAGCTACGAAATTCTATTATAGCAAATAATTTGTGGCTAATTTAACCTATGCTGCCATAACTTTTTATAACTTGAAGCAGAGATATTCATTTAGCTACAATATTTTATTTCAAATATTTTATTGTGGCTAAAAAGTTATTATAGCTATAGTAAGTTTCAACTCGTGGCAAAAAATTAATGATTAGCTACAGAATTCAGTTATAGCAATAAATTTGTGGCTATTTATTTAACTACTGCCACAACTTTTTAAAACTTGAAGCAAAAGTATTCATTTAGCTACAATATTTTGTTTCAAATAATTTATTGTAGCTAAAATGTTACTTTTGCTACAATAACTATTGACGCGTGGCAAAAACTTATGATTAGCTACAAAATTTAATTTGTAACAATAGATTTATAGCTATTTATGTAGCTATTGCCACGATTGTTAGCGAGTATAGCTAATACGAGGAATTAGCTTTACCAACTTAATTTTCGTGGCAAAGAAATTTTATAATTTTGTAAATAGCCACGGAATTCTAATTTGTGTGACTATTATTAGGTATTAGCTATACTTATTAAATTCATAGCAAAAATTTCGTAGCTATATGTCGCGACCCTAGTTCACCAATTGTGAACACGTCATGACGGCACCTAGTCTTCACGACTAGGTAAGCCTAACACATTGCGGAAGTAACAACATTTGCGAAATTTATATTCGAAGCTAAATAACATGAGTAAGGTATACAGTTGCCGCCTGGCACATACACTTTAATACAAAATACTGAAATAACCTCCAAGACCCGGAAACCCACGGGCAACACAGGCTATAAGAAATCTTACACTGCTCTAGTCACCAGAATAGTCTAATACAAAGAGGGATCGAAATAACATCTAACAACTATGGATAAAATGAGAAGGAGACTTTGCGGATCTGCGGACGTAGCAGATGTATACCTCAAGTCCCCAATACACTCCCTAACAGCTACTGGCGGTACGCCTGCTCAGAAGCACCTGGATCTGCACATGAAAAACATGCGCAGAAGAGGCATGAGTACACCACAGCGGTACTCAGTAAGTGCCAAGCCTAACCTCGGGTGGGTAGTGACGAGAAAAAGGTCAGGGCCCTACTGAGACAGAAACAATAAAATAGTAAGATATTAACAGTATCAAAGTCTGAAGAAAACTAATGAACACAGCGATGTGATAAGACAGATCAATGAAATATAGAACTGCAAGACAAAACAGAAACACAGAGTAAATACAGCAAAATTACAAGAATACCGACGGGGGTCTCCCAGGATACCGTCCTGTAGCCCTTTTTCAACTGTCCAATGGAACTTCCGGGATACCGTCCCATAGTCCAAATCTCATATCGATATCAAAAGATCTCCCGGGATACCGTCCCGTAATCCAATCATCAGTGTGCAGGGGGATCTCCCGGGGTACCGTCCCGTAGTCCCAAAATAAAAGTGCAGGGGAAACTCCCGGGATACCGTCCCGTAGTCCCAAAATAAAAGTACAGGGGAAACTCCCGGGATACCGTCCCGTAGTCCCAAAATAAAAGTACAGGGGGATCTCCCGAGAATCAAACCCGTAGTCCCAAAGTAAACAATCAAGGGGAAACTCCCGGAATCCGCATCCGTAGTCCCAATATAAATGCGCAACCAACATCAACGAATTATTCAGAAATTTAAGTACAACAATACAAGGCATCAAATAACATTGGCCTAACATGCTCCACGTAATCACAGTTAAGACAATTTAAACAAATAGGCAGCTTGGATCAATTAAACATGCTCTTCTACGCTAACACAGGCTATAAAAGCAAGTAAAGTAAGGCAAATATGAAAGAGAATCCAAATCAAGTATTTAAGTAAAAATTCGGGTTTCAACAATTTGCTCAAGTACGCGCTCGTCACCTCACGTACAAGGCATTCAATTACCAATTATCACATCCTAAGGGACGAAGTCCCCCACACAAGGTTAGGCAAGCCACTTACCT
>NW_017670480.1:599423-614738 GCF_001879085.1 Nicotiana attenuata
TAGAGTTCGGTTAGAAATGAGACAATAAGTCTCTTTATGAGAAGGTTAGTTTGGAAAAGTCAACCGAATGTTGACCTATGAGTTAGAAGGCTCGAAATGGATTTCCGATGATTCAACTAGTTTCGGGGGATGATTTGTGACTTTGGAGCACAATAGGAATTGAATTTGGAGGTCCGGCGTAGAATTAGGCTTGAATTGGCTAAGGTTGGATTTTGGCGGATTCCGGATGGTAGGTGAGATTTTGATCCGAGGGTCGGAATGGAATTCCGAGAGTTGCAGTAGCTCCGTTAGGTGATTTTGGATATGCGTGCAAAGTTTCAGATCATTCGGAGGTGTTTAGGTCGGGTTTTAGATCAAATGCAAGTTTCGGAAGTTTTAGTTTAACTTAGGCTTGAATCCGTGGTAATTCGATAATTTTGATGTTTATGATAGTGTTTTTATGTTACGAGCAAGTTTGAATGAAGTAATAGAACATATCTGTGCGTTTGGTTGAGGACCCGAGGGCCTCAGGGTGATTTCGGATGGCTAACGGGTAATTTTTGAACATGAAGAGTGCAGCAGAAAATTGCAGAGGAATTTTACTCTATGCGATCACGTAGGTCTGGATGCGATCGCGTAAAAGGCCTGGAGGGGGTGCTCAGACTTGCTCTATGCGATCGCTTGAGGTGGTCTGCGATCGCATAGATATGGGGGATGGTTCAGTGCGGTCGCGTGGGTGCGTATGCGTTCGCGTAGTAGGAGAACGCAGTGCTTTGCGATCGCAAGGAGTCTTCTGCGATCGCGTAAGAGGAATTGAGGGCTTGGAAATTTTGGCCTACGCGATCGCAGGGGTAGTGATGCGATCGCGTAGGGGTCGCTACAGTAACCTGGCAGAATGTTTTAAAACCCTTTGGTCCGCGACCCACTTTATTTTTCCACCATTTTTACTCCGCCAAGAGAGCTTTTTGAGCAATTTGAAGAGGGTTTTCAACGGGTATTGATTTGAGGTAAGTCTCTTGACTAGAAAACACCATTTTATGGAAGAATCAACACTCAAATTCATGAAAAGTGGGTAGAAATTGTGAAGAACTAGGGCTTGGTTTTTGAAAACGAATGTTTAGGATTTGAAAGGCCATTTGAGCTCCGTTTTCGGTAAACTTTATATGTACGGACTCGTGGCGAGACGAGGAATCCGTTGGTGTGATTTTCGGAATTTTTCGAGAAGTGGGCCCGGGGCTCGGGTTTTACCAACTTCGTGAATTTTAGTACTTTTCGAGTATTTTTGATTGGGTTATGTTTCTTTAACCCATATTTATGTATTCGTTGTGATTTTGACTAGATTCGACGCGCGAGGAGGTCGATACGAAAGGAAAAGGCATTGCGGACCATTCTACGGCCGGTTCGAGGTGAGTAGTTGGTGTATATGATGGCCTGAGGGTTTGAAACCCCGGCTTATCACATTGTGACGCTATTGTAGGGCGTGACTCGCACCCCATGGCAGGTGCGGGATTGGTTATGACTGGGGATTGTGACTTGGTCCATCCCGAACAAGAATGTTTCTATATTGGCGACTGATACGCACCCTGTATTGAATATATCTGGGCTTATTGCCGTGTTTGGGGCCTTGTGCCGATCTGTAGCATCCTTAGAGGATGAATGTCATTGTGACATGCTTTGTATAATCATTGATCTCAGTCCTGTGTTTAATCACTGTTATGAAATGCTAAGTCACTTTTTCTGAAGTTAAATATCTAAAGTATATTCTTCTTAATAAATTGGAAATTGGGAAATTAATTGAATCTGTTACGTGACTCATATGCATATTGTGGACTGAGTATGGATCGGGCTGCACGCCGCAGCGAATGGTATGATTATATTGCGCTTGGGCTGAAGGAGCCCCTCCGGAGTCTGTACACACCCCCAGTGAGCGCCATCGACGTTAAATGGACCGGGCTACGCGCCGTAGCGGTCATGTGCATTGCATTGCATCCTTACATTATACTTGACTGATATATTTGAAGTTGTTTTGCTGTTGGTTCGTAGTTAGGTGTTGGACTGTTAGTTTTAGCTTTACTTTGTGACATTTCGTGGATTTCTTATCTTCAGACATTTTATATGCTTATTACTCACTGAGTTGGTAGTACTCACCCCCTACTCCCTGCACCTTGTGTGCAGATTCAGGTACTTCGGGAGCTTAGTTGAGCTAGCCGCTGGTTTCCAGAGTTCCAGGAGTGGTCGAGGTAGCTGCTATGACGTCCGCAGGACCCGACTCCTCCCTCATCCCTTTATTATTTCCGTACTTTAGAACATACTTATTTTGAGGATTCTTGACTCTATATTAGTTAGAGGCTCTAGACTCATGACCCCAGGTCTTTGGGAGTTACAGTTTATGTCAGTATTTCGTATTGTTTTAATTGAGTATTTCAACTATGAGTATTAATATTTGATTTTTAAGTATCTGATTAATTGGTTTTTGAGCTTTGTGCTCGGGTTGAGAGAGTAAATGGTCGGGCTTGCCTAGCATTAGTGTTGGGCGCCATCACGACCGGATTTGGGGTCGTGACAACATTCAAAAAAGGTTACAACATCAACGGACACAATGTAATCCATAAGTGAAATTTGAGAGGGTAGAGAGGTTGTTTTAAACGTACGGAAAAGCAAAATCACAGCATAATCAACAAGAAATACTGTAGGGAAATATTTGATGGACAAATTATCCTGCACTTGAAGAAAATACAAAATTCCAGCAGTTGGATTTTGAGAAGTGAGGGAGATGAATAGGATAAAAAACTTACCCACACCCAGTATATGGTTTGGTGTGAACTCCAGGCAGGGTCGGATCCACAATAACGATACCGGGTTCATCTGAACCCAATGTTTTCTACACATAGCATAAATTTATATATAAATATCTACTCAAATTACAACAAGTAGTAGACATGAATTCATAACTTTAATATTATAAAGGTTAGACCCATACAGTTTAAATCTTGGATTCGTTACCCATGTATAGTATGTATAAATACTACCAAAAATCAACTGCGTACTCAACAAACTTATTGAATGGCACCTTGAAGAATCACTAGACACTACATAGTACTTCAATATTTTGAAATTAATGAGAAACTTCTTAACAGTAAACCTAAATATCTCTTCTAAAACTGTCTGTGAAAATTACAATGAAGTCCTTGGAAGCTAAATTTAGAAAAATGAAAAAATGAAAAAAATAAAAAATTAAACAGAGTGTCAAGAATAGCTAAAAAACAAAGAGCAGCTTATAATTCTTTAGGTTATCCTAGTTTCAGACGTCACATTTGTAGTTGGATTGTAGACTTAGCTATCAAACAGAAGGCTGTATTGAAGAAAATCCGCAAATACGTAATATGTTTGTCCTTATATTTACATGGTTTTAGCCTTTTAGACTTCACATACTTTGTAACCTAACCTAAAGAGTGCATAAGATATACTAAAGCACAAAGGTCATAGAAATTCTTATACAATAGTGTCATTTGACACCGCTTCATAAAAAAAAATCACAAATATATATGGGCAGTCCGATGCACAAGGCATTTTATGTTCACACAGGGTCCGCGGAAGGGCCGCACCCCAAGGGGTGCGATGTAGACAGCCTAACCTAATGCAAGCATTAGTCGCTGCTTCAACGGTGCGTACCCGTGGGAGACAACTTTACCGTTGCTTCAAGGCTTCCGTTCTAATTCACGGATGTATATATATGCGAACAATATTTGATAAACGATACATATATCTTAAGATAATACAATACCCTGACAAAGCAGGGACACCTTACGTTCTTGAACCGATAACCATCTTTCGGCTAACCTAGCCTCCTCCGTCCCTCGGGACCAAGAAGACATCAATTTTAGACTGGAATTAAAACCTTAGAACCTCCACAGCCCCAAACCCGAACTATAAACAAGTTGAGTTGTGATAATAGACCGACATTGCTAAGCTCTAGCTTGTGCAAAATCTTGCATATATGCCACGGCATAGAAATTCAAGGAGCAAACAGCTTGCCTGTTTGTGTTATTTTTCTTTTGTCTTTGGACCATAATTTGGCTGCAGTTGCATGCTTGTAGATTTGGTAGTTTGGTTTAGACAAAATAAGAGAAACAATGCTTATAAATACCCAAAGCATATTGGAATGTGATAAATTAAGGGAAGTAAAGATAAACAACTAGCTTGGAAACAACTTATTGATTCCATCTGCTTAAATTTTGATAGGCAGAATTACTCGATACATGTGCTGATGAAAGATAGTATATACGTACAATGGTGTAATAGTTGAGGTGTGTGTAGCTGGCTCGAACATAATCGTTACCGAAAAAATGGTTGACCTTCAAAAAAAATTGGTCAACCTTCAACCTCTTAATAGGGAACAATATAAGTAGAACAAGAACCAACATAAAATCACTTGTGACTCAACCCTGAATGTAAATACTTGCAAAATAGAGAGAACACAAATGAGAAAACAAAATAGTTCAAGCAACAAAATCATCTTATTTTACCGGTAGAAAAGATTACTGCAATTGGCAACTTTGTAGTAGTACTCCTTCACTAGCTACTTGATGGTTATGGAGAATTAAATACATATACATATATGGACTTTAAATTAAGATTTGCTACACGTGATATTGGCACGGCTCAATCAAAAAGTAGAGTCAAAATTTTTCGAGTACTGCTTTCTCATTGAACCGCACCAATATCTCGTGTATTCATCCGACTACAACTTCAACAATATCCATCCTTGATTTTGACTTTGATTTTCCTTTTCCATCATATTTATAAAAGCAAAATAATTCTAAGTGTGGAATGAATCAAGTTGAGGGAAAAAATTCTAAGGATTGAGGAAATGTTGAAGAATGGAAGACTAGGTGTTTGAGCTAAGGCATTAATCTTAAAATAAGGGAAAATAACAGGTAGAAGAAGACAATATGTTTGTTGCATTAAAGAAGTAAGCATTAAATTAGCCAACTACTCAACAAGAAAGGAAGTTGAGAAAATTAAATAAGGTGAAGGAAATGTGAAAGAAAGACTGAAAAGGGAGATAAATCTGAAGCTATTAAATACTTTTGCATTAAATGGGCATTTAAGTAGGGCAGAGGATGTTTGGTTCTGTTCAATTCTTGCATTTAAATCACCCTTTTTGTCTTTTTAATTACCTAAAAAAGAGAATAGTTTAATTTTTACTATACTAACACTATAAATATTTTTTTATATTATTAAATCACCTAAGAAACAATTATAAGTGATCGTTCATAAATGAAATTAGTAACCTAGAAAATATGTAAACTAGACTGATAATGTAAAAGTTCTTGATACTACAAGTGAAAATAAGTTGATATAAAGAAGAATAAAAAGAAAATTTCAGAATTGTGTTAATCTAATATGTCCTAGTACTTTTGATGAAAGTGTACTATGTTGTAGTAGGGAATTCTTGTCCTAGCAGGACTAAACAAGAATCATCTTTCTTGCCGAGGTGGAAGTAAGTTGCCTAACTTTGCACACTTCCATTTACTTATTGAAAATGGCAACACTTCAATTTAATTATCAATTTAGAGATTGTTCCGATATTCGGTATTCGTATTTGAGTTACACTAATTTAAATTTGTGTTGTGTAAAACACTTTCTATCAGGACCATTTCATACCCAGGAGTTGTTTTCGGTACTTGCATTTGCAACCTCCAAAATTATGTAGTGGATAAATACTTGCATTCGCAGCCAATTTATTTAACAGTTTCTAACACCGGACGAGTCTAGTTTTCCAGTTTTACTTTGGTTGGTCTAAGGGGAATACAAACGAGTTCAAGGAGTGGTCTTTTTTTTTTTATTTTTTTTTTCTCTTAATTTGTTTAACCTAAAAATCTATCTATAATTAAAAGCAGAAGAAAAACTCCTACCATTAAGCCAAGTGGCATCATCCCAATATGCCATTTGGCACTCTAAGACATTGCTCCAACTAATTAAGAACTAAAATTTTATTTGGAATAAAACTGCCGCACAAAATTCGGTAGAACTTTCAAAATATTTTAATTTTTTTAAGTATTAAATGATTTTACATGTGAAAATCGTTTAATCCACAAATATTAGTTAAAAACTTTTTACTTTCCACTTGCCCTAAATTTTTTCTGCAAAATCACGATAGTCAGAGTGTACTCAACTATCTAAACCACGATTGAAATTCACCTACTGGGTAACAACTGCTCAAAACTGCAAACTTATATTTCTTCCACTAATACACGGTACTTCAATTCTAATCTTCCTACTGCTATCAAGATTTCAAGAAAACTTACGGTTTATGCAAAAGATAGCTGTTCACATAGATTTCATCAAGGATATAACAATTTCGAAGATGCAATGGAAGTTGAAAGTTCGGGTTGTCCGTCTGTGGGAAGTACCGGATCGTTTTAATCCAGACACTACATTCTCGATTGAATTGGTTCTACAAGATGAAAATGTATTTTAAATATGTTATTGCCTTGCTAATTCGTTTTGCTCTCTCTTTCTGAACTTGCAAATCTGAACGTATTATTTGTATCTTTGACTTACAAATCCGTTCAAATATATTGTTGAAAAGTAGAAATTGGTTCCTTTTGTTCTCTACTTTTTAAGTTGCAAAATGCTAATTAGTTTTGCTCTCTGTTTCTGAACTTGCAAATCTGAATCTGTTTTCTGTATCTTTGACTTACAAATTCGTTCAAATATATTGTTGAAAAGTAGAAAATAATTCCTTTTGTTCTCTGCTTCTTAATTTCTCTATTTCTACTGTTGAAAAGTAGTATTAGTAAGAATTAAGTTGCAATATGGAATAATTGCTCTATTTCTTTTACTTACTAATTCATTCTACCTTCCCTGTCATTTAATGTGATTAAGTTGCATATCTGGAGTTGTTGCTCTATTTCTTTCACTTATTAATTGGTTCAACTCTACTGTTGAAAAGTAGTATTAATATAAATTTGTTCAAATATTTTATGAAAAGTAGAAACTAATTCCTTTTGTTCTCTGTTTCTTTAGTTGCAAATATGAATTTGTTGCTATATGTCTTTGACTTGCTAATTCGTTCAAGTCTACTGTAGAAAAGTAGTATTTGAAATGCAACCCAGTTTTAAGGAAATAGTGAACAAATGAATCATCCTCAAAACAGTTGTAGAAATATAAAGAGGGGACAAAAGGTGGTTAAGAAAAGGTTTTTGGAATTAGCAAAAACAGTTACTTTTCAACTAAGTCGCAAATCTAGAGTTTTTGCTCTATTTCTTTGACTTATTAATTTGTTCAACTCTACTATTGAAAAGTAGTATTAATATAAATTAGTATTACTATACAAATTTGTAATCTCTGTTATGTAATGTAATTTCTTTGTAGGGCGATACATGCTTCTATTGGTGTCACGACCCAAAACACGACCCGTCGTGATGGCGCCTATCGTAAAACTAGGCCAACCTCAACTCAATAATCGACACGATAATAGTAAGTTTGAAAACATTTACGGAAGCTTTTAACAGTTAAAGAACTATTGGAAACATAAGAAATTCCAAGAATAGATACAATCCAGCCCAAAATCGGGGTGTCACTGAGTGCATGGGCGTCTAAGGAAAATACATAGTCTATTATAATGTCTAAGGGAGCAACTGAAATACAACTGGAAAGCAAGGTGGAGAGTCAAGGCCTGCGAACACCGTGCAGATACCTCAATAATCTCCTAAGTCAGAAGCATCGATCAACAACCACCACTGGATCCCAAAAGTGCCTGAATCTACACACAAGGTGCAGGGGGTAACGTGAGTACACCAACTCAGTAAGTAACAAGTCCAACCTTTGGACTAATAGCTAGTGACGAACTCAACCTCATCAAAGGTAACAGAAATAATGTACATAAACATAGGCATGCTTTCAGTTAAATAAACAACTCGAACAGTAAAACAGAACAAGTATATACAGGGTAAGGAAATGTAACTCTGCTACGTCTACATGCCAATGCACATGCTGTATGGAATGCACCATGCTGAGTGCCTCATGTGCCCCACAATCTGAAATGTTCGTCTACTCAGTACTGTATATGGCTCATACGGCCCAGGGAAGATCCATCCCGGAACATATACATCTCTGACAGCAGTCACTCAGTACTGAGGAAGGCCATTCCAGCCTTCGGAGAAGATCCATCTCCAGATAATAACAATAACAACCTCACAACCACTCGGTACTGTATATGTCTCACAAGGCCCAGGGAAGATCCATCCTAGAATACATACACATCACAGACCAACAGTCTCCAGTACCGAGGAACATGCCAATCCAGCCTCATGGAGAAGATCCATCTCCATACCAAGGGAAGATCCACCCCTGAATATAATCAACTGCGCTCACTAGGGGTGTATAGACTCCGAAGGGGATCCTTTCAGCCCAAGCGCTATAAAAAGCCAACGAAGGCATAATCAATAATCTGCTACGGCATACAGCCCGATCCCATAACTGTCACTAAATATCAGGCTCTCGGCCTCAATCAGTCATCACTCTCTAGTCTCAAACACACGGGCTCAAAATGCCATGATACTAGCCTGAAACAATGATATGATATGCCAAATAACAATAACCGAGACTGAAACATGATATAATATGCATGAACAGGACTGAGTACAGAATATCAATGAAGCTAATGATATGACAGCAAGAAACGACCTCTCGGGTCTTAACAGTATCGGCGTGAAGCCTTAACATGATAATTAGCATGATTTACAACTCATTAACTTAATCACATAATCACAACACAGATATCAGCAAGAAAGAGCCACTAAGCGGTGCCATGGAATGATCCACTCTCACGATGCACGCCCACACGCCCGTCACTTGGCATTTGCGTCACCTCGATAGTAATCATAGAACACATAGTTCGAGGTTTCGAACCCTCAGAACCAAGTTTGGAAGCGTTACTTACCTCAAACCAACCCAAAACTCTAGCCCGTGATGCCCTTGCCTCTCGATTCGGCCTCCAAATGCCCCGAATCTAACCAAAATCAGTATATTATCATCAATATGCGCTAAAGGAATGAAACCCATACAAAAATTATTAAATTAACTCAAAAATCCCGAAATTGGCCAAACCCGACCCCCAGGCCCAAAGTATAGCCATTTGTTGTCATTTAACCTTCATATAGCAATAAAGTATAGCTAAGCTGGGGCATAAATGGTCGCTAAACTACATAAATATAGCCTATTATCATGGGGCGAATTTGTTGATCAAGTTGTACCTCACCTACTAAGTTCTAACAACTAGCCTATTGTTGTTGTTATGCAGCACATAAAAGCCCATAAATTTCAAGGTAACATGTAATTATTCAATTTGACATTACTTTGTGAAAGTTATTCATTACAACTTACACGTACTTTGTTTTGCAGATTCATATTCTATGCGCAATACTTGGAATGCATCAAAGTTGTGGATTAATCCTACTTTTCCTCAATCTGACAAGTTAAAATGCAGTTTAATATATTTTTTTTTCCAGGTATCTACACTCAAATCTATTTTTTCAAGTATAGATCTAATTGCTTTAGTCATTTATAAATACAGATTACTTTCTGTTCGGGATAGTTACTCTGAGAGGCTGACTTAAACCATCTTTCAACAAAGTTACTCTATCTCGGATGAGTTAGAGAAGGGCATTGTTGAAGTTAAAATAGTTGGCCAATTAGTGGAGTCCATGCAAGTGAGTTAACTATTTTTATCTTCTTTCTTTGAAATTCCGAAAGACCATCTTTACTATTTGTTTTCTTCTCATCTTTCAACCTTTGGTTCTCCTATTTAATGACATTAAAATGTGATTAAACATTTAGAATATGATAAGTTTTTATATGATATTTACTACATTTGCATAGATATGTAGAGTTTAACTAAATTTGGTATTAATATTGGATGGAGGACATGGCAGCTCTATTTATTCATTGAAATCGTCGAGGGCTGATGCTTTTTCTTTGCTTATATGAGTGCACAAAAGGGAAATATAATAAAAACTCCTATCATATCAATAATCTACTGCAAACTTAGCCTTTTTTTTACATAAGTTCCTCCTATAGTTGTGCTAACTAATATTTTACTAACATAACACTACCTTTAAACACGAAATCTTATAGTTATGCAAATTGTCCTATCTTTAATCTCTGTAATAAGGAAGTTGTATGTAAGATATGTTTTACCACAAATCATACTTTATATGTTCAGCTCTCAGATGACATTTTGGTTACTAATGGATGACAACCATAATTTTTCTAATATAAAGTATGCCTAATTTATATCATTCATGATTTGCACATATATGCTCTCTCTCAACTTCACTATTTAATGTTCTTTCATTTTATTAAACAGAAAGGTCCCTGTTGGATTGTCACAAGTATTGATAATTTAGAACTTGGAAAAGGATGATCGTATGTCAGCTGTAAGAAGTGTCAAAAGAAGGGGGATAAACTGGGGAACATTTATCGATGCCCAAACCTCAAATGTAAAAATAAAGATTACTCAGCAGTTATTAGGTAAAAGCAGCAGCTCTATTTTCTTAATCCATCCAAAACGTATATTTATATCTCAAATCAAATGTGCATTTAGGTACAAGCTTCAGGTTAGGGTAATGGATACTACTGGATCTGTTTTTCTATTGCTCTGGGATCGCGAAGCCATGTTTCTCATAGGCAAATCCGCAAAAAAATTGAAGGAAGGATTTCTTGAGGTATATCAACTAATTAAATTCATACTTGTTATTTGAAATTCAAACGAAAAATTTCATTCTAGAATACTGGCGCTGTTGATAAGTATTCTTATCCGATAGAGCTGAACAATATTCTCCAAAGAAAATTCATGTTTAAGGTTATTGTCAAGAGCTCGAACATTCAATTGCAACAAGAAGTTTATAGTGTTCTTAAGCTTACGAATGAGGAGCAACTGATAAAGAAATATAGTTGTAACGACCTGACTGGTCGTTTTGCTTTCTAGAACCCCGTTCCCCTAAATAAACTTCCCGCACTTGTTTTAACTGATTTACGACTTTTGGGGATGGTTGGTTTGGGATTTGGAAGAGTTTGGGTTGAAATAGGCACACTTGATTCCATAAGATTTGCTTAAAAGGCCAAATTTGACTTTGGTCAATATTTTTAGTAAACGGACCCGGACTTGTATTTTGACTGTCCCGGAGGGTCCGTAGAAAAATATGGGACCTGGGCGTATGCCCGGAATTTAATTCCGAGGTCCCTAGCCCGAGTGATGAATTTTTGTTAAAAATTATTAAACTGAAATTCTAAGGATTTAAAGAAATTGAATAATATTTTATCATGTTGTTATCGGGCCCGTATGTTGGTTCCGAAGCCCGGTACAACTCCAATATAACATTTAAGTCTTGTCTGTGAAGTTTGGTGAGAAACGGGACTTATTTGACGTGATTCAGACGTCCGGTTGTAAAAATAGGAATTTTGAATGTTCTTAAGGATTTCATGCGTTTTGGTGTTGAATCCGTAGTTTTAGAAGTTATTTCGGCGATTTGATCGCTCGAGCAAGTTTGTACAATGTTGTTGGACTTATGTGAGTATTCGGAGTGGAGGCCTGGACACAACTTTTAAAAAACGGGACTTAGGCCATTTATTTTATTTCACTTCTACACTTGGGCGATTTGGGAGCTATCAACGAGGGTATTTCAACCTAGCATTGTGAGGTAAGTTATTTCTACTTAATGTGAGTTCAATGCTTGGGTTTTGGGTAGATTAACACACAAAAAATTAGTGAAAATCATGGGATTCGAGTAAAAATCTAGGGTTTTGATAAAAACAAGATTTAACCACGAAATTTATGATGGAATGGAGTAAAAATCATATATTCTTGATCCTTAGGCTATGGGTAACAACTTTCTTCAAAAAAATTCCGGAATCCGGGCACATGGGCCCGGAGTCGAATTTTAGTAATCTTGTAATTTGGATTGGGGAATCACCCTAATGGTTGGGATATGAACTTTTAAGCCTATATTGATTAGTTTCTATGCTATTTGGATAGTTTTGGAGTGTTTGACACCAAATTGAGGTTTGGGCTTAAGTTTGGACCGGAAAGTAGGCCGTGAAGCAAGGTAAGTCTTTTTTTCTAACCTTGTAAGAGAAAAATCTTCTCATAGGTGAACTTAATTAATATGTGATTTGATTGTGGGGGGCCACGTACGCACGAAGTGATGAGAGTCATACGTGGCTACCATTTCTGTTATGTCCGGGTAGTTCTAGGCTTATACCATGCTTTGTGGGTAATGTTATACGATTATAAATTGTGGAGTTGCATTGATTAAAAACTCGTTGAGAAGGTTATGATTTCAAGGGTTCCAAGCAAATAATTATTTTTTAAAAGAATTAAAGAAGCATTTAAGTTGTATTTATACTTAACCGCATCGCAAGTATATTGCGCGAGCGGGGTGATTGTTTCCACTACTCTCATGGGAGCGGGCCGTTCGCCTCGGCAGATTGGTAAATGTATACAACAACAACAACAATAACAATCCAGTGTGGTCCCACAAGTGGGGTCTGGGGAGGGTAGGATGTACGCAGCCTTACCCTTACCCTAGAAGGGCAGATAGACTGTTTCCGATAGACCCTCGGCTAAAAAAGGTGAGAGAAGCCCTGGTAGCAAGTAATAGCAAAACAATAATTAGAAAACTAAATATGGTTCGCGCCGTTCGACCCTCGACAGTGCACAATTTATTTTTATGTTGGATCGGGCCGAACATCCTCGGCGAAAATTGTGTGATAATGGAACCGGGACCTATTATAACCCGTATGATTTATTGTTTGAAAGACTACATGCTTTATAAGAAGGAAATGTCTAGACGTATTAATTGATGAGAAGGTTTTCACTATTATTTCTTATTTGAACTTGCTTCTATCTATGTACATTTTGAACTGAACTATTGAACCTCATATTATCATATTATTGACCCTAGTAAGTGTCAAGTCGACCCCTCGTTACTACTTCTTCGAGGTTAGACTAGATACTTACTGGGTACAATGTACTCATACTATGCTTCTGTATTTAATTGTACAAGTTCTGAGGCAGGTGCATCTGGTTATCCGTTTGATGCGCATTCTTGATAGTTGGCTGAGATTCCACGGTAAGCTGCTCCCTTCCTATGCCGTTCAGCAGCATGATGGAGTCTCTTTTTTGTTTTTGTCTGTCTATTCCTTTTCAGACAGTAGGGTAGATGTATTCTTTTGTATATTCTACTAGATGCCCATATACTTGTGACACCAGGTCTTGGCACACACATTGGTAGACTATTCTTTAAGGTTGTAAAATTATCATTTACGTTGCTAATTATCACTTGTTTTTAATTCAAATTTAAAAAATGCTGGAATTGTTTTGGTAAAGTAAAATATGAATTCACTAATATTTTCGGGTTAGCTTGCCTGACAAAAGTGTTGGGCGCTATCACGACCTGTATGAAATTGGGTTGTGACAACATGGTATTAGAGAACTAGGTTCACGTAGGTCTCACAAGTCATGGAAAAACCTAATAGTCTTACAGATCGGTACGGAGACGTCTGTATCTATCCTTGAGAGGCTATAGGGTATTAGGAAAACTACTCTTTATTCATCTCCTATCGTGCATTTGATGGTCTACTAAATTCCCTTCTCCTATTCTCTCATAGATGGTGAGGACGCGCACGACAGATATTCAAGACCCGGGAGGAGCTGCTCCCCCTATTGTTAGAGGCCGAGGCAGAGGCCGGGGGAGGGCACCGGCCCGAGGAAGGGGACTAGGGCATCCCAGAGCTGCCCTAGTTGCACCACCGGTGGATCCTGCGGGGGATCCTATCATAGAGGAGCAGGGCGAGGTGCTCGCAGCTGAGCCGACCCCGGCGGACTTCATTACAGCATCGGGTTTCCAGGAGGTCATGGGCCGTATGTTGCGGTTCATGGACACCATGACTCAGGCTGGTTTATTTCCAGCGGACCCAGCCATATCTCAAGTGGGAGGGGGGAGCATAGACCCCTACCGCCCAGGCTCCTAGTCATACAGCGACAGTGTATCAGACTCCGGGTGCACTACCAGCGGATGGGGCTCAGCCAGTTGCTGCAGTGGTACCCGAGCCCAGACCAGCTGCGGACGACGATCCGCAGAAGCTATTGGACAGATGGACTAGGCTACACCCTCCCATCTTCGGAGGTGAGCGTCATGAGGATGCTCAGGACTTCATGGATAGGTGCAAGGACATATTTCACAACATGAGGATATTGGAGTCTCATGGGGTTACCTTCACTACATTCCAGGTGGAGGGCAGGGCCCGTAGATGATGGCAGTCTTATGTTCTTGGTAGGCCAACGGGTTCTCCTCCCATTACTTGGGGTAAGTTCACACAGATTTTCCTGGACATGTATATCCCGCCCTCTCAAAGGGAAGAGTTGCGGTGCTAGTTCGAGCAGCTCAAGCAAGGTCAGATGTTTGTGACCGACTATTAGGCGAGATTCTCTGAGTTTTCTCTCCATGCACTCATGATACTCCCTACGGACAGAGAGAGAGTGCAGAGATTTGTTGTGGGGTTACACCCCAGTATTCGGGCTAGCATGGCCCGAGAGGTGGAGATGGGTACTGAGTATCAGCTAGTGATAGAGATTGCTCGCAGGGTTGAGGGATATCGCCAGAGGGGTAGAGAGCAAATTCAGCAGGACAAAAGGGACCGGTTTTCTGGAGAATTCACAGGTGCCCCAGCTAGGGGCAGAGGTCACTTCGGGAGGGGTCAGCCTAGCAGGCCCCCATATTCAGCACCACCACCACCTCCTCGAGGTGCTCCAGTGAGGCCTTACTTCAGTGCTACGCAGAGAGTTCATATCTGTCACGACCCAAACTGGAGGGCCAAGACTAGCACTCGGCCATACTTACCGAGCACCAACATACATTTTATCTAACCTTCTTTATTATCTTTTAGGGCTGACAAGATCAATATAAATGGTAGACATGGGTCGTGGACAACCAACAATACAATATGATGGCATGAACATACATAACATGGGATGACTAGACAATCAAGAAACTATATATAAGGTACGAGCTACCATGAGAGACTATACAACAAAAACCAGCCGACAAGGCCTACCAAACTATACATGAGTCGACACCTGTCTATGAGCCTCTAAAGGAACATAAGTGTTGCAACATAGCCGGAACAGGGCCCCGACATATCCATAATATCTATAACAAAAATGCACACCAAGACCAAGGCAAGTCCGAAGAAGGGATCTCGCCAATCACCGCTGAACTGGACAGCCTACTATGGTGGGGGAGCTGCGCCTGCCTATCTATAGATCGG
>NW_017670480.1:614758-618228 GCF_001879085.1 Nicotiana attenuata
TAGGGTCTGGGCATAAGCCTGAATACGGGGAAATATCCATGCCCTCCACCCAAGGATGCTGTCGTGCACTCATTTATCAGATGTGGTCCCAACCCGTTCACGAAAAGATGCACCCTATCACTCATCTCTGCTACCATATGGGGAGCATACCTTGCTAAAGAATCAAACTGCATACTATACTCTCGCACACTCATATTACCTTGTCTAAGGTTCAAGAACTTATCAGCTCTAGCTCGTCCTATCTCAACTGGCAAGTAGTGACGAAGAAAGGCCTCAGAAAATTCCTTCCACACAGCTGGAGGAGCGTTCGGACCCCTGGATCTCTCCCAACTATCATACCAGAGAACCGCTAAATCCCGTAGCCGATAAGAAGCCAACTCTACTGCCTCTGTATCACTAGTATGCATAACCCGCAGTGTACGATGAACCTGATCAATAAAAGTCTGCGGGTCCTCCTTCGGATCTGATCCGGTAAACACAGGAGGGTCTAAATTAATAAAATCACGAACTCTTGTACTAACTGGTTTATCAGCAGCACCTGTATTCTGCCTCTGAGCCTGAGCAGCTACCAAGCTAGTCAATAACTGCAAAGCACTCCGCATATCCTGGTCTGTAGTGCCAGACGGAGGAACTGGAGGTGCTGGGTTCCTCCTAATATCCTCTGGAGGAGACGGAGTAGATGAGGTATGAGACGGCATCTCACTCTGAGCCTCACTTTGGCCCGCTCTGGCTTGGGGCACCTGACTGGTACCCTTTCCCGCAGCTGTATCAAGTCGTCTACTAATTGTTTGCTTCCTAGTCGAAGGCATCGCTGAAAGAAAACAAGGTGAATATTAAAGATGAACACTTACGACTCAATTCTACGCACGATCTAGATTCAGGAAGAAGGTAACAACCCTAGATGTCATGTAGCCTCCTGATTATAAATGTGGCGCGCTACACATCCATAATCAAGACTCTACTAGACACGGCTCATAGACAATCCCTAGGATAGACTTGCTCTGATACCAAGTTTGTCACGACCCAAACTGGAGGGCCATGACTAGCACTCGGCCATACTTACCGAGCACCAACATACATTTTATCTAACCTTCTTTATTATCTTTTAGGGCTGACAAGATCAATATAAATGGTAGACATGGGTCGTGGACAACCAACAATAAAATATGATGGCATGAACATACATAACATGGGATGACTAGACAATCAAGAAACTATATATAAGGTACGAGCTACCATGAGAGACTATACAACAAAAACCAGCCGACAAGGCCTACCAAACTATACATGAGTCGACACCTGTCTATGAGCTTCTAAAGGAACATAAGTGTTGCAACATAGCCGGAACAGGGCCCCGACATATCCATAATATCTATAACAAAAATGCATACCAAGACCAAGGCAAGTCCGAAGAAGGGATCTCGCCAATCACCGCTGAACTGGACAGCCTACTATGGTGGGGGAGCTGCGCCTGCCTATCTATCAGGACCTGCAGCACGACATGCAGCGTCCACAAATAAAAGGACGTCAGTACGAATAAAGTACTGAGTATGTAAGGCAGGGAACCATAAGTACGAACAGTAATGTAAGCAGGGATAGAGAATAAACAACCTGTAACATCTGGGTACCTCTAAGGGCTACTGACATGACATGCGTGATACATATGTATATATACATAAACTTTTGAAACATACGCCTCTGTGGGCATCATCATCATCATATCGTACCCGGCCGTAATAGGCTCGGTAAAAACGTACCCGGCCAGGTGGAGCTCGGTAAAACCCAACTGATCAGTGGTTGCACAATAGGTGCCGTACCCGGCCGACTATAGCGCGGCTCGGTAGAGTAAAATAGATACATATATATAATGCATGCTCGACTCATGGACTCACGTTCTAAACCTTTCGGAGTGACGTAAGGTCGGTATCCTCTGTACACGTTATTAGGACTAACTCTTCACCATGAACCTTATAAGAATCAGGAATTACCAATAACATTGATAACATAAGAATAAGAGAAGCAACATTAACATCAATCGTTCCATAAGAGGGGAAACAATGTAAGTACTGCTAGCTTCTAAGAGTAGAGTATCTTTGGAAGCTCGTTCATTACATTATGTACAATCGGAGTCGTGCAAAAGAAGGAAAGGGATAGCCTCACATACCTTGTATATACTGCCCCAATCTCAAGCTATGCAATTTTCACGACTCCTTAGTCTACAATAAGAGAAACGGTACTATAGTTACCCTTCAAGCGTCATAACTATTATGTATCGACTACAACCTATTTTACGATGAAACGGACAGCACCTCCCCTATATATATGACTTCACACAATTCCAAACAATCACCAAACAGCCCAAACAACATCAATAATAATCATATTGAGCATCCCAAAACAGTCCACCAACCGATAACATTACTACCAAGCCTTTCGATATATATTTCACAAGTTCTAGCTTCAATGACTTAGCCGTAACTTGGATAATCTTAAATACATATAGATTAAGAGGTTCCTTACCTTTATACAGAAAGAACAACTCCAATTTGACCTTAATTCTCCACGAAATATCCCTCCAATTCTGCCACAACAACAAGGAAGCGAAACTAGCAATCAATTAGTGTTTCTTTTTGGCACTAGAATCACTTTAGAAGGCTTGAAATCACCTAGGGTTGATATTAAGAACTTTAGGGAGTATTTACAGAACATAAACCCTTTAAAACAACCTCCCACACGAGCTGGAACAACACAAAAATGAGCAACAACAAGAAGAACAAGAGACTTACTAGCGCCACGAGATTCCCGACACTTGATTTGTGTTGTTTGCCCTTTGTTTGGGTCTTGAATCTTGAGAGAACCTTGAGAGGGTGTTCCTAGGGTTCTAAGGTCTGAAAATAGTGAAAATAAATGACTTAAAACGGGTTGGAGGCGTCCTATATAGATCCAAATGTCTTAAACCGCCTAAGTGGGTCCCATAGAGAGGTGCTTGGCGCAGTCTCGCGAAAACGCAAATATCTCTCTACTCCAATGTCGTATTGATAAAAGGTTTAATGCCTTAGAAACTAGACTCATAGATCTTCAATTTGGTGGTAGATCACCCCGTAATTCCAAGTATATTGGGAGAAAAGCTTAATAATATTTGACCTAAAGTTTAAGTAAAACTATGAACTTAAGTTGCAACAACTCTTGTCGACTTTTGTTTCATAACTCGTTTGACTTCAAGACTATGATACGGATATTTTATGATTCATATACCTTAAAATACGACCTCTTGAGAGTATTAAGCACCCCTAGGTTTACCCAAAAATACGGCTGACAACATCCTTGATTCGTTTAACTTCTAATACTTGTTAACCACCCTTATACACCTTTGTATCATTTAAGACCAATAAGATTAATCTCTTATCATCTCAAAGATAATCTCTTCATGGATTTACGTCGACGACCCTATGGCATGAACTAACGTATGT